>NC_057814.1:327554575-327597496 GCF_018294505.1 Triticum aestivum | reverse complement strand
GGAGGAGGAGGAGGGAGGGGACGGTGGGAGGAGGGCTGCCGACAGAGGAGGGAGGAGGGACAAGGGGGCGGCCGGAGTAGGAGGGAGGAGGAGGGAGGGGAGGAGGGAGGAGGGAGGAGGAGGGACAGAGGGAGTACCTCGATGGAGGAGCAGCGCAGCGGCGGCGGCGGACGTCGGGTATCGGCGCGGGCGAGAGTGACTAAGATGGAGAGTGAGTGAGAGGGTCGGGCGCGTGGGGAGGATAAGGTAAGGTTAGTAGTAGCGTGGTTTCGTGAAAAGTGCTACTGCTACAGAGCGTAGTAGTAGCGCCGGTTATGGACACGCACTACTGCTAAGTGGGCCTAGCCATCTGCGCCCAGTACAAACATAGCAATAGCGCGTTTTGCTAGCACGCGCTACTGCTAAAATCGTAGCAGTAGCGTGGTTTATTTACACACGCTACTACTAAGTAGCAGTAGCGCTCGATTTTGTCCAGCGCTACAGCTAAGATGCTGTGTATAAGGTTTTCCCTAGTAGTGTCACACTCAAGTGCTCAACCTACACGTGCATGGACACACATCAGGCCCTGACAGACACATACACAACCAGGTGGTTCCCGCGCATGGGTTGGAGTCTTGACGCGCCTGCGTAAATTTGTGTTTAACTGACCTTTTTCCTATGCGAATTGACAGATGGGACCCACAAGGAGCATGGTCAATTTAACCGTAATGAGCGTATTCGGAAGTCCGGTGACCGTATTATGCTTTTCTCTTGCAATACACTGACCGCCCGTGTATTTATCTCTTCTCTCGCTCTCTCTGTGGAGCCGAGTAGGCCAACGTGCCAGTGCCTAAATTGGCGCACGGCACCTCATTATTGTTGTACTGGTTTCGTAAGAGCGAACAAGCATTCACGTCTACTGTACAAACTGTAGATATGAGTTACAAATGCTATGAAGACGAATACAAATATTTGAATCCACTTTATGCCCAATTTCTTTGTGTAGGCCCTCCAAAAGTACAACTCTACACGTTCTCGTATGTTACATCTAACAACTATACAATACAACACTACTACTACACTCTAACACAATAAATCATATGTGTTTTTAGTTTTACTAGATCTCATATTGTTACTTAATGATTCAGTTTGCATAAATTAAAATTGCCTTTGAAATGTATGGCTAGTATCATCTACCGCGCTGGAAAAATCCCGCCTTTGCCTATTTAATCGGGTTTGTATCGATGGATCGTGCGAAACAACAAAACTATAGTAGTACCACAGTACAAGTAACAGTTCACTAGGCCGCCGTGTCGTGTACTCCTCCATTGTAAGAGTGGAGCGCTCGCTTTCATAAATGTTGTAGTCCCTTTCGCCGACATGTGGGACGTCAAGCAACGGGGCCCACGTTCCATACCGAAATAACAGTGCAGAGCAGCAGGGGTGAAGCACCCCAGTCATGGCGCTGGCGTAGTAATGAGCAATGAGGTGTCAAATCACAAAGCTGCACCTTTGCCGCAGTTAAGTTGGAGGGACGAAGTAATAATGCTAAAAAAAGAAGTTGAAGGGACGAAGCAACCATCATTTCACTCGTTGCTGAATCCGCTTCTCCCTCATCTTCTTCAAGTTAACCACGTGTTGCTTCTGCCATTGTTCTTCCTCATGTGGGTCACGGATCGGCTTGGTAAAGCTCTGACATGTGGGACCGCATGTTAGCAAACCGCCAGGCCAACGTCCTCTAAAAATAAGAAACCTCCCCCGCCATCCGCGCGGCAAAATCACCTCCTTTTTACTAATCTTGAAACTATAATTTTTTATATCAATATAATTGAGATTTGTATAGATAGCACACAGGAGCAAAACCAAGTGGTACGGTTAAGGGCATCCATGAAGTGTAGCCAAATGTGAAAATAGCTTTTGGCATCGATGGGAACCATTGTGGACGGTGCTGCCAAAGCCAAAAAGATGGAACCCAAGCTCCCTAATTGATTGATTGAAGGAATAGAAAAGTGAAACCTCACTCCTCTTTCTCCCGTGCTTGGACGCATGTACAGTATAGAGCACACAGTCTACTCCCCTGTCCATTCTACCACAAATCACAAAGCAGTGAGGCATCAAATCACAAAGCACGTACGAAGCAACCATCATTTCACTCTTCGCTGACTCCGCTTCTCCATTGTCTTCTTCGAGAAACCACCTTATCGCACTAATCTGGACGGACGATGCTATTGTGTATTACTAGTACATTTACGCATCCTTTGGTTCAACAGACTTCTTGGATGCAAATAAGGCAGTTGTCTCGGCTTGTAGGCAGTACTTGCGAACGACTTACCGTGGTCTCCCTCAATGGTGTTCTCCGTCGAACGCACTTTGCCAAACCACAACGTTCGAGATATCGTCGACGTCACCGCAATGGGGAAGGAAGTCAAATAGTTAGTACCTCCATTTTTTGTACACAAGGCTAGTATATCAAAATTACAATTTGTAGAAGGCCACTAACAATAGTCGAGGCAAAATTGATGGGGTTTGCCGCGTACTAGCAACCAAGGACATTAATATACCCTTGCATGCATGCGAAAGTGAGAAGGTTGGTTTGCATGGCGCTGCATTAATAAAGTGATGAGGAGTGAGATGGTTAACTCTTTGGGCGCTGGAGAAAATTTACGCATTACTTGACACGCCAAAGAGGATTTGTATCGATCAATCTCGCGAAGGAAAACCCCGGCTTTGTTTTTTAACACAAGTAGTACTGCTACATACGTACTTGTATCCTGTTTGGGTCTAGGCCTTGCATTGCCATACTTCGCCACACATTTTGCCAAGCTTGCCTAAAGTTTTAAAAATGAAAAGGAGGTACACTTGCGCACGGCTGTCGCAGTCGCACCGAACCCTCACACAGTCGCTCCTGCACGCCGCAAACCCAACCAAGGGAATGCACCCTCACTGACATGGGCTACCGCATGTGATCAAACCAAACTCATCCATCCTACCGCTGACACATAATTTTCGTTCATACAGTATGTTTATCCAACGCATGTTGGGGAAGATCCATACGGCCCGTGTGGTGGTCTGTTGGGGAAGAAGAAGAGGTGAGGAAGAAGGGTTAGGAGACGTAGGATATTCATCCAACCGCCTGAAATGGTCGAGTGACCCAAATGATGAAAGTCAGGCGACTTGCAGAAATATATGTTTTTACATAGCAAAAGATCCCTAAAAACAACAACATAAAGAAAAACTATCACTGCTCGCGAAACGAGACGGCCTCATCGTCTTTGGCTGCCGGCGCAAACTAGCTGTAGCTGCCGACGTGTGTCTCCACACCATGGTTGTCCTGGGCCTCCCGCTACTCGTTCACGCGGAGCGTGCTGGCGCTCTGCACGGACGAGAGCACCGCCCGGTTCAAGTCCAGGACATCCAGTTCCGCCTGCATGAGGGCCTCGATGGCAGCGGCATCCGCGCGCTCCGCGTCGAGTTGAGCCTCCGCCGCCCGGTTCAAGTCCAGGACGTCCGGTTCCGCCTGCAGGAGGGCCTCGATGGCAGCAGCATCCGCGTGCTCCGTGTCGAGTTGAGCCTCCGCCGCCCGGTTCAAGTCCAGGACGTCCGATTCCGCCTCCAGGAAGGCCTTGATGGCAGCTGCATCCGCGCGCTCCTAATCAAGTTGAGCCTCCGCCGCCCGGTTCACATCCACGACATCAGGTTCCGCCTGCAGGAGGACCTCGATGGCAGCGCCATGAGCGCGCTCCGCGTCGAGTTGAGCCTCCGCCTCCCGGTCCTCCTTTAGTATCGCCAGGTTGAACCGCTGGTCCGCCTGCACCATGGGGGACCCGGACGCCTGCGCGAAGTCGACGTCCATTGTCTCATACGCATCGGGGGCATTCTGCGCCGCGACCTTCGCCATGAACATTGGATCGGCTTCCTCCTCCTCGGAGCTTGGCTCCAGAGAACTCAGGGATTGGCCCGCCGCAAAGTGAGCTTGGGAACGGAGGTCTGTGGCGCCGACCACTGCCGTGATTTCTGCGCGGCGCTCCGGCGTCAGCATCTTGTAGTACGTGATCTTGCGGCGCACCATGGCTTTACGGTGAACTAGGGGACGTTTGATGCGGTCTAGGGGATCGAAAGGTGGGGGAATGGGCTGGAGAGGAGGTGTGGTTTTGGGGCAGTGGCTGGCGTACGCCGAGCAACGAAGGTTCTGGTGTGAATAGTGGTTCCTGTGATGACCGGTCAATCAGTTTTGACAGTACATCGCTCTTGTCGCGTTCGCATTGCACCCCGGCACGTTGGACCCTCTACGTCACTCACCGAATGGAACGCGCTTCGTCTTGCGTTTTCGCTCGCTTGTGGGACCGCTGTTGAGAGCAAACTGATGTCCCTCCCCCTCCCCCGCCCGCGTCATTTATACTACTACTCTCTCCGTTTTATGCGGAGTAAATAAAAATAGAGGGAGTATACTACTAGTACTATGAGCACTACATACTCTACTGCAGATGTTGTCAGTACTCCACTAGTACTATTGGACAGGGAGCTTAAAAAAAGTTACTATTGGACTTGCTATACATGGCGAAATCCTAGTAGGAAGAGCATGCGCGAGAACAAGCACATTCACGTGTTTGAAAACAAATTGGAAACCATATCTGTTTGAATACAAATCTAGGAGTACGTACGAATCTAATAATATTGATTGGGCGTTGTTGAATGTTGATAATTTTTTCTATAAGTTTGATGAAAGTAGAGATACTTTGACTACACATAAAACTTATATGTAAACTAGAAAGGATTGGAGGGAATATATTGTACGTTGAAAAGTGAAACGAACATGGAATACACTTTGTATATGATTTGCTGATGCTATGATCACCGGTTCAAAATTTTGAATCCTCCTTAGGTATCACACATGCACCCACTCGTTCTCTCTCGATTTCATCTCGGGGTCTGAAGATCAATTGAAAGAGGACTAGGGTGGGTACAATACGTTTGTTTCGCTTTTGAACGTACAATATACTACCTCCGATCCCCACAGACCCCCGGGTCATTTCTATCATAGAAATAAACAAAACCTTTATCTCCTTGCACGACACGCATTTGATCTCTCAACATCAATCGATCTCGTCAAGATGTGTCGGGGCATGAACCGAATGGGACGTCAAAACTAAGATGGGAAGCAACACATAGTGGAGGCAAAGTGAAACTTTAAATGAACCGTTTGTCTGTATGCATGTCGGACAAATTATAACATTGGAAATACAAGCATGGTCTGGGCCCACATGCGAATGATACTCGACGGAATGTTCAAATGAGGCATGCGGGGGGATGGACTTGACCGGATGGCGGCATGATCGATGGAGAAGAGGGTTGGAGAGGAATGAGAAATAAGCAACGCCACATGATTATACTTAAACGGCTCAAATAAACAATAAGTTGTCTCGTTTACCCTTCCGTCTTGGTCACGGAGTAAGATACTCCATCCGTTTTTATTTACTCTGCGTATTAGGTTTGACTGAAGTCAAATTCATAAAATTTGACCAAATTTATAGAAAATATGAACATTTACAATAGCAAATCTATATGATGTGAAAGTATATTCAATAATGAATCTAATGGTATTGATTTGTTATTGTATATGTTATTATTTATGTCTATAAACTTTGTCAAAGTTTACAAAGTTTGACTTTGAGCAAAGCTAAAATGCGGAGAAAATAAAAACAGAGGGAGTATGCAGGAACTAGTATAGTTACTACTGCCGGAACATGGTAAGTTGGACCCCTAAATGAGGGCACGGAACGGGCACACCTCAATTATTCCTTCAAACAGTCGGACACCTACATTAGCACACCATCGGACTACTTAATCAAGTGTTACACTTCACTAGTTGAAAAGGAAAAGGGTGGTACCGTACCCAAAACCACCACACTTGGGGCTAGTGTAACAACTTGGTACTATACCACATTTGAACCAGGGCACAAAAATCACGTGTTCTGCGTCTAATGCGCAACGCGGAGCACTAACGCTCGAATTTGGCCGGGAAAACAGGGAAACCGACATGTGGGGCACACTTGTCGGGATGACGTGGCGCAGACTAGTCCAATGGACGAGCTGGCCCACGACCTCCTCGCCACTGGCAACCGTTCATGTGGGTCGTGGGGGCCAGCAACGTGGCGCAGCTCCCGCACCGCCTCTGGACACGGCGATCACAGTTAGCGACACGTTCATCGTCGCTGGACACGGACGGCTTTAGTGTGCCGAGGGTGGCGTTAGCAGTGTGGCGCGACCAGCAGATCAATACCCGGCTCGTCGAGGATGCACGGAGCGCCAAAGTGCGCGCGCGCCACGACGCGTCCGCGGAGTGTTGTAGCGCGGCCAACTGCATCCCCAGGACCTGAGACCATGCCGGGTCGTCTGCCTTTTCAATGACATGTGGGGATCGCATGTGAGCAAAGGGCATATCCAACGTTGCCGTGACCGCAGCTGACTACCCTGGCACACCAAAAACCCTCGTCCTCGCGCCGTCGCGCGGTGCATTCCCAGCCGGGGCCAGTTGCCCGCATTCATGCCGTCCGTCCGTATGCCGTCATTAAGAGGCTCGGTGCCCGAGGAACCAACTCTGGCGACTTAATGACGCACCCGGATGCTTGGCCTCACCGAAATGTGCTACTCAAAGCGGCAACGCCCAGCTAAACTCCACACCACAGCACACCGTCCTGCTACCTGGTACCCCATCCACCATGACCGCGAGTGTGAACGCTCTGCGGGAGAGCTTGTCTTCAGGGATGAAGCTCGAGGTCGCTGTCGGTGTCAAAACCGGCCAATCTCGGGTATGGGGTCCCAAACTGTGTGTATGTGGATCGAAGGTAATAGGAGGCGGGGGACACGATGTTTACCCAGGTTCGGGCCCTCTTAATGGAGGTAATACCGTACTTCCTGCTTGATTGACTATGCTGAGTATAGGGGTTACAAGAGTTGATCTAACTAGAGATCGTAAAGGCTAAACCCTAGATGTCTAGCCTGTATGAATTCTGATGATCTATACGGACTAAACCCTCCAGTTTATATAGACACCAGAGGGGGCTAGGGTTGTACATAGTCGGTTTACAGAGAAAGGATGTTTCATATCCGGACGCTAGGCTTGCCATCCATGCAAAGGAGAGTCCCGTCCAGACACGGGGAAGGCCTTCAATCTCGTATCTTCACGGCCCATTAGTCTGGCCCATGTCACATAGCCCGGATGCTCGGGGACCCCCTAATCTAGGACTCCCTTAGTAGACCCCAAACCAGGCTTTAATGACGACGTGTCCCGCGCGCAGATTGTCTTCGGCATTGCAAGGCGGGTTCCTCCTCCTCAGAATTCTCCAAAGCAATTTGAACAAAAGAACTGTATTCGGCTTTTCAGTGACGACGCAGCATCCGGCTTCATATCTTCAGCTTTGCAAGGTGGGCCCTCCAAGATACTTCAGACAACTTTGGCTTTACATTAAATATCATACGCCTCGGCTTCCACGTGCCAGACGAATACGGAGGATCCAAGTGTTTTTACAGATAACACCCTGACTTTGTAGGGAAGGCGTCTATTTAAGGAGATTGGATCTCAGATGCCATTCCACACCAGGCGAAAATCCTTAGAGCTTGCCACAGGAAAACCGCGCAAACATGGCTGGCACTCCCAATTCTTCCTCACACCCCCACGTCCCTCAAAAAGGCGATTGGGAGGGCAGCTCAGTATCCCACGCCCAGCTAACCAAGCTTCAGACGCAGGGGTATCTCCCTCCCGCGGATCTAGTCCCCTTTCGGGCGGGATTAACTTCCATCAATGGCGAAGCCCTGGCAGAAAACTTCCCCAATCCTACTGAAGGGGAGCGAGTGTGCTTCGTTTCCTTCCTATAAAGAGGCATTGGATTTCCAATCCACCCTTTCCTCCAAGGTCTCCTGGAGTATTATGGCCTCCAACTGCACAATCTCACGCCAGGCTCCATTCTGCACATCGCGGGCTTCGTCGCCCTTTGCGAGCTGTTCCTAGGCTGCGAGGCCCATTTTGAGTTATGGAGGAAAGGGTATAACAGTTAGTACCATCCCGTAGTGAACTCATGTCTACCTCATTGTGCATACAAAGATCTTGTTGTTTTTTGTCGCTAATTTCTTTATCGTAACAATCTTTCTGAGTGTCTTGACTTGACTGATATTAATGGACAACTCATTTCCACATATGTAAAAGGGTCAAATAGTGGGTCAAAACCTTTGACAGCAGGACCTACATGTGCAAGACCAAATTGTTAAAAACCTAATATTTAAAAACAAGAAGTGGAAAGGTGTGTTATTAACAACATGCCTAATATTTAAAAACAGGCAAACGTAGTCATTCAAACTTGTATTGTGCAGGTCTAAGTATGCTAGTTATTGGCCCTGTTTGGATCCATGGGTTAGAGTTAGTTTGAGTTAGTTTGGGATCAAATAGCCCTAAAGTATCCAAACCTAAGGGCTAGTTTGAGCTAGTTGCGTCAAACCCACCAAAACAACTATCCCACCCAAGAGGTACTGATTGGGGCTAGTTCTCCTAGTGCATTTATTGTCAATCTAACACTGTCATGCAAACACCTATTTGGCTAGAGTTAGTTCAGGGTTAGTCATTGTTGAGTATCATTGTAATTTAGGAAACGTATGACATCATTGGATTTGACTTGTACTACAAGATGACCATGTACTCCTATATATATGCCCACGAGGCTCAAGCAATACAATCTACTATTCCACCAATCTCTCTCTCTCTCCCTTTTAACCGTCATGATCTAGAAACTAACTCTAACCTCTAGCTATGTTAGAGTATCCAAACACTACCATTATTAAATCAAATGGAAAGGTGTGTTCAATACTCCCTCCGGTCCTTTTTACTCTAGATATAAGAATTGTCTGAAGTCAAACTTCATAAAGTTTGACCTTATTTATATGAAAAAATATCAACAACTAGCATGCTAAAGTTATACAATATGAAAATTTAAGTCATGACACTACAAAAAAATACACTTCCGTGATGATACGTGTTTGTCACAGTAGGTCACGTTTTCTGTCATGTATGTACATCCATGACGATTTTATGACAAAATAAAGATAGGCATGCCTGTGCTGTCGTAGAAGTGTTCCATGACAATACCAAAATTATCATCATGGAAGTGTTCACTTCCATGACGATAAATGACGCGTCATGGAAGTGCTTTCGTCAAGGGTAGCCGACACGTGGCATCCACCATAACGGGTCGCCTTTAAGCTATCTGGTCCGGTTTTGGATCCGATAACCCGTTAACAGCCAGGACCAATGGGGATTTTCCATGTGTAAAATTCTCATTGGCCGAAGGAAACACGTGTCAGCTCATCATTGGGTCAGATAGGCGCCTATGATATGTCGACACGTGCGACGGCCCAACACTGGCCCATTTAGCTTATAAAGGCCGACCCGTTTGACTTGGTCAAAAGTTAGCGGGCCGGCCCATGAAAAGCCTGTTAACGGTCTGTTCACATATAGCCCATCTTACGGCCTGGTGACTCACGGCCCGTTAGGGCCTTCCCGGAATCGGCCCAACAACGTCATGTGGGCCGTCGAGTATAACACCAGCCAGTTTCACTTTCGGCTCATGTATGGCCCATGATGTCTTTCGGCCCATATGAGGCCTTTCGTATCTTTAGGACCTTTAGTGGCCCACGGTGACTCTAGCCCATAATGAACAATAAATTTCTTTGTACCCATCAACGGCCCATGATTCACATGGTCCATTTCCAGCCTGTGTTAGCTTTTGGCCTACTGACGGCCCATACGTTCTTGGGCTCCTTTCCGGCCCTCGATTACTTCCGGCCCGTTACTGGCCTATTCCCCTAATGGGCCAAAATCGGCCCATGGTTAGAATCGGCCCATTTGTGGCATGTTAACCCTTTGTGCCGTTTCCAGCCCATCCTATATTCTGGCCCATTAACGACCTGCTATGCCTGTGACAGAATTAAGCCTTTGCTGTCTTTCGGCCTGTTAACGGCCCGTTATCATGTTGGCCCGATACCAATTACGCCCGTTTATAGCCCATGTGGACCCATTTATCCGACGGCCCGAGGCCCACCGATTCTATGGCCCGTTGGAGGCCCATTTATCCGACGGCCCGTAGGAGGCCCATGGATCCTACGGCCTGTAGCAGGGTCAACATTACGACGGTCCGTATATGGCCCATGGTTGTTGCGGCCACTAGCAAACCAGGGAAAAAGAAGACTAGGAAATAAGTAAGCCCGAAACTAATGCTAAGCTATTAAGGCGATTGCACAGATTACATCCACTGGGCATCAAAGTTCGACACCAGTGCAAATATAGGGAACACCCTACACTATACAAAAATGGTTTGCTGTTTTCTTCAGTCGGTGGCTGCACGTTAAGAACAAATTTTGTATCGCAACAAAACAAATTACAACCACAAAATAAAAGGAAGGTTGGCATAAAATTCAACAGTCTGGCAGATAAATGCACCACCAGAATTTCAGAAGATCAGTTCATTTGACCTGGCTATTACGTTTCCATGTTGTATTGTCCGATGGAGCACCATAACCTTCGTCGTCATTGCTCCTAGGCTCCTGAACGACATAGAAAATGTCTGATAGTCTGGTTTCAAAACCATGCATATCTTGACGGCATCGAACAATGGCTGTCCTTGTTTCACAAAGGGTATCTGTTAGGGAATGGACTTGTGTCTGGAGCGCAGATGTAACATTGTTTTTAGCTTGCCTATCCTGATCATGAGGCAGTTTGGACGAGATTGCCTTAACAACCAACCCAGTATTACGCAGGAACATGCTTTTGGCACTGTTAGTGGACAGGTACTGACCTGTCAAGACCGGATTTTCGGGATATAAATTCCCAGAAAAACGGCCTGTGTGCTCACCAGCCCCAGGATTACTGTTAGCTGATGAGGTACCAACTTGATACAAGAAAATCCAAGCAAGTACAAAAATATGTAGTACAAGACCATTGAGGCCTAGGTGTACAACACTTGGTTTCTAATGGTAGAGGGCGGAAGTGGTTGGATACATCTGCGTCTATGCGACTCCATTTCCCACAAGAACAGCTGACCAGGATAACTCCTATCTTCGCGAGGCTGCACATGTCAACACATAGGTTCCGAGGTTGTCACCGCGATGCTTATCTCCAAGCGAGGAATCTGGCCAAGACAATAGCCAGGGACAAGCCAATGAGTACGTTTGAATGTACTCGCAAACATTAAGAACACGGGTATAAAATATTAGGACATGCTCCGGATTATCATGTGATCACACGTCCGTCACGAAATATACGAAAAACCAAGATGCACACATATGGTTATAAATAATCCAAAGTAAAGTACTGGGTGCCAAACGAGGGTCTGAAAGACTCCTCGAGCGGAAACTGCAAGAATAGTAATACTGGTGCCAAACGAGGGTCTGAATGACACCTCGAGAGGAAACTGCAAGAATAATAATGCCGCAGTCAGGCGTCGGGGCGACACCACATAAAGGGCTTATAACAGGTAAATGAACAACAAGCATGCCGCAGTCGGGCGTCTGAGCGACACCACAGAAAGGGCTTATAAGAGAATAATCACGGTGAATATCCAGGAGGTAGAACCATCCCCGGAATACTCAAAAAAACATACATAATGTAAATGGTTAGTCCAAAATAATGAAGATCACAATCCATATGTGCCACAATCATAAACAATATTCAGTACAGTCGTTTCTCCATCCGAAAACCAATAATTTAGTCAAGCCGTATCTCCATCCGAATACCGTTACTACGATCCAGTTAGCCGTGTCTCCATCCGAATATCGTTACTGAGTTCTAGTTAAATCGTTCTCCATCCGAATACCGTTACTGAATTCAACTCAGACTGTGGTCCTTACTCAAGAACATGACTATCCAACAGGATATATCCTCTGCAGAGGGAGTACCATTTTCCACGAGTAACGGGTTTACTTAGTCCCTCGGGACTAATTCCGTCTACGATCTTTTAATTGAAAACACGCCTGACCTGCACACACCAGCTTAACTCACCGGTGTCTGGAATCACCCACGACACCTGCCAAGCAAAACTCTAAGTGGGGAGGCTACAACCTCGATGTAGCATGGGATCAATTTTCTATTTGCGCGCTCTAAGGGGGTGCCCCCCCCTCTCGGTCCCAACCGGAAACACCCATGCCCCCTGACCAAGTGGCATGCCTACCGGAGGCCTCTGGTATCTTCCACTATGGCCCCTCTATACGGTGTGTGCTTTGGTAGGGGTTGACAACTTACTGAACCATACCCTGTCCCCTGCAGGGACAAGTGGTGGTACCAACAAATAAGGAAGCTATTGATCAAGACTCGGTCTACAACCGACTCAGGTGGCCCAAGAATCCTCCAACAATATTACCACTAGTGAAATAAATCACCACTCCTCGAGCCTCACCATGCCATACCGGGCATACTCGTCTCGACGAGGGACTAGGGACAAGCTCGTGTCTACCCAAGACCACGACTTTCCCGGCTTCCTACCGGTATGCATGAGAAGTTCACGAGGATGATCCAAATCGTTAGTGTATCCATTGTTGACCACAAAGCAACTCCAAAGTGTACTCATGTACGAGACTATATCGATACATAAGGCAAACGCATACTCCAAGTCAAAAGGTGTTGTGATCGAATCAGAACACCACAACAAAATATTATGCCAGAGTTCAGAAATGCTTGCCTTCAAGAGTATGCAAAGGATGCACTTTTTGGAGGCTTTCCCTTTTCTCCAAAATCCTATTTTGCAAAACATAAAAATAACAAATATTTCAAACACAGTACCAAAAGTTGTCTCAAATATTTTTGAAATAAACTTAAAATAAACTAGATGAAATTTGAGAGAGGTAGGAAAAAGAATCAACTCATTTGGAGTTTTATTTTAAAAGTTAGAGCCAGTCAAAGTTTGGTCAAACCTCTGTTTTAAATAAAACCAGAAAAGAAAACGATTCAGAAGGAAATACGCTTTCGCAGTAGAGGAGACGCACTCGGGAGTTCTGCGCCTTCACTTTAACAGAGAGAGGACGGCCGCGCGGGTCACTGACAGTGGGTCTAGAGGGCCCACTGGTCAGGTTTGACCGTTCTTCCCTCCTTCTCCTCTCTTCTGCCCGACGGGAGCGGGGCTCCGGCGGTCGCCGTCGACAAGCGGCAGCGCCTCACGGGCATCCAAGGGCGGGGATGGAACGGCTAGACCGAGGCGGTCCCCTAGTGGTTGTTGGGTCGTCGGAGGTGGAAGGAGTCGCCGGCGGCGAGCTCCGCGGCGGAGAGAGGCTACGGTGGCGAAGTGCTTTTTGTGCTCCGGTGGTCCCCGATCGAAGTTGGGTAGCTGGGCAGCTCCGCAAGGACCAGAGGGAGCTACTGGTGGTGCTGGTTGGGCAAAAGGGTGGCTGGTTGCGACGAATCGCACCGGAGCTTAGCGGCGGCCGAACTGGCCGGAGTTGGAGAGGATGGTCCTCTCCGGTCAATCTACTGCTAGGGGAGCTCTACGGGGAGGGTCTGATGTCGCCTGAGTGCTCGGAGAGGCTCGGGGTTCCCTTTAAATAGGCGCTTGAGGCTGGCTCCCGCGGTGGCCGAGGATAAGATCGCCGGCGACCACTTTCCTGTAGTGGCAGGGCATCGTGGCGGCGACGAAAGCGTTCCGACGAGCATGAGGATAAGCACGAGCTATTCCCAGGGGCAGCTGGCGCGCTGGCGTGGTTTGGGCGGTGCCGAACATGGCAGAGGCCACTGCCGACGCCGGCGTGCCGCCAAGGGCGCGGCCAGCGGCGCAGCAGGGCGCCAGAGATGCCGTGGAGCAGGGAGCGAGCTAGTGCGCGGTTCAGCGATGCAGTAGGGGCCAGGGACGGGTTGCGTCGAGTGCGGCAGTGCGGCGTGTCGGCTCAGTGCGCGCGCGTGCAAAACGTGCGCTCTGGGCGCGCCCAGAGCACGCACGGCAGGTGTTCGACGCAATGACAGTATGGTCTAGAGCGCGAGGGTGGAGCTGGCACTGCACAGGACGGAGGTAGGGGTAGCAAAGCACTCAGAGGACATGGTTGCTGGGTCATTGGAGCAAGTTCACAGTGCAAAGCAGAAAACATGCCTCAAGCTGACTGTGCACACCAAGTGTTCGACAGAATGCCAAGTGTACTTAGGCAACTCTTGGAGTGGCCAAAATCTCCAGATCAGGGTCTCTTTAGATGCAGGAGATGGTGGTAAGGTCACTTGGGCCAAACCAGAAACTTGTTAGTGCAAGTTTTGCAAAACTCCAGTTTTGGACAGAAAGAAAAAGGGTTTAAAGCATGCACTTCAAAACCTCCAATGAGTCCACTCTCCTGGAATTAAGGGCTTTGAAGGGAGGGCTACAAGTAGGAAAAAGCTCAGGGTTACTAGAGCAAAGAAAAATAAGGTTGCAGTACAAATCACCAATTTGGACCAGAATGCAAAAGAGGTTGATCCACTCAAATTTTTCAAAGAACATCACTGGGTTTTTGCTTGAAGATGAATTGTATGCATCCACTGACATCTCCAAACACTTGGAAGAATTTTTAAAGAAATATTTAAATGGGTTGTAGTGCAAAAGTGTCCACTGGACCAGATTGGAAAAGTTGGTGTAGAGCTCAAAATCTCCAATGGCCAGAAGGTATTTTTGCATAAAAGTGATGTGGAACCATCACATGACATCCCCAGCTTTTGGTGGAAATTTTAAATGCCTTTGTCAAAAGGTTGTAGTGCAAACAGGCTCCAAATGCAAAAGAAATCATTTTAAAGGAATTAAAGCTTTGAGGAAAAATAAATCTTGCAAAAATTAAATCCACTGATGAGGAATTGTTTTATAAAAGAGAGTATTCAAGTCCAATAATACTTTTGAAGGTTTTTTTTCCACTAGAGGCAAAAATCCAAAATCACAAAAGGTAAAACTTGACAAAAATGGAAAAGTTTTATTTCTTGGCAACATTTTAATAGATAAAACAGGGCCAAAATTTTGGGGTGTCACAACACTACCCCCTTAAGAAAAATCTCGTCCTCGAGATTTGTTAAAAAGCTGTTTTGGACAAGAACTGTTTTGAAATAAATTTGTTTTTATCAAAGAAATCCTTCAATTGCACAAAAAAAACGGCTACAGTGAGAGGGCAATAAGTGGTGTAAAACCACAGTGTGGTACACTGGCGTAGTGTGGAAAAATCCACGGTTAGGGAAAACGAGATATTTCTACGCGGATACAGTAATTTAGAATAAATTCTATATTACTAAAATACGCTGGTTGCACCCGAGAGCACAGTGCTCTCTTTGGCTGACTGGTGGACCCAGGGCCCACTGTCGGCCTCTTCTCCTACCTCTGGCTCTCTCTTCTCTCTCGCGCGTTCTCCCGCGCTTCCTCCACCGGCGATGCCTAGCTCGTAGGGCATCGAGGCCGTACCGTGGTAGTGCGCGGCGTGCTAGCTGCCGGTGCAGTGTGCACTCACCTCGCGGGCCAGTGCGTTGTCGGCACTGCTCGCAGACTCGCCTCCAAACACCGGCGGTCGAGCGACGAGTGGCGCTGGTGGACCTCGCCCACCGTACACCGATCTCGGGCTATAAAACGATCGCGGTGCTCCTCTCTTCTTCCTCACACCCGGCCTTGTTCCTACTCCTCCTTCCTTCTCCTCCATTGCTGCTAGCAGGAGCTCGAGCTGAGGCTCTAATGGCGGAGGCAATGCCGGACTGGTATGTGGTCCTGGTGTGTGGAGGCTTGGCGGTGCTGCTGGGGTTCTCCGTGCTCCTGTGCGCGATGATCCTGGATGATCGTCGTGATGCTGCCGCACGAGTGTTAGCTCTCCGCGGTGGCGGCGATCACGTGGATTAGGCGCGGCATCGGGGCTGACTGCTGTCGGTGTGCTGGGGCAGCTCGCGCTCGAATGAACACTAACAAACCTCTCTAGCTGAGATTGTGGCGTCCTCGAGGGTGGCTAGGTAGGCGCAAAATGTGCTCGAGGATTTGTAATAGTGCTCGAGGTCGAGTGGTGGCTGCTGAGAGTTTGCTGTTACGATGACGTGCGAATAAAAATCTATGTCGTGAAAATATATATACGCAGCAATAACTCGGGGAAAGAAATCTCCTCATAAACATGTTGTGAGAGAAAAAGAAAATAATTAAAACAAAACTAACAGCAGTAAAACTGCTCACATACAGGAACCAAAGAAAATCGGACATGTCGCACAATTTTTTTTACGAACATGTTGCAACACATAAATACAGGTACTGGGACAATAAATACATTGGAGGCGTTTACAAAGAAAATGGTAAAAAGACAGGGTCCTGAGAAAACGCCTCTGGCACTGGGGCACACTCCTCTTCTATCGGGGGAAGCGGGTTGACCAGTCGATGAATGCGCCCTTCTTGGTCAGGCCTCAGTGGTCTGCCAATAGCGATCCGAGGATTTAAATCAGCGAGGCTCTGGAGATAACCCATCACCCGCTGAGGTAAACGCTCCTGAGCGATAACGTACTGGGCAAGGTTGGCCAGTACTGGATCTCTCTCAATGCGCCCACCGGGAAAAGATGCAACTTCTCCGGGTGCTGCACGACTCGGAAAATAATAGTATCCTCGCTCGCTGGCATAGGGTACTGCAAATCGAAGACGAGTGAGCGCCTCGTACACAGCAGCTTCTATAGCCATATGAGGAGTCGGCATGGATTTCCCCATGCAGGAGACTTCCGTGGGATCTTGGTTTGGGTAGGCGGGAGGGATGTGCACCACTGCCCAATATTTCGAGGTGGAAGGGGTGATCCTCGATTTGAGCAACTCGTACTGGGGTGGATGGGTGGCACTCATGGTACTGCAGGTAAAGTCCCACAATAATCTTACAAAACTGCCCGGGGTTGCGTCTGGGGTCCTCAGATAAATACTGGGGGTCGACATGGCAAGGAATGGCTGTGAGTGCTGCGCACAAAGATGAGGGGTGCTCGGCAAGGTCACGAAGTGGCCTTTATATAGCACCGGGGCTGGGTTATCTACCGGGGTGAAGGGTAACTGGCTGCCGATCCTGTCCTCCGGTCAAAAACCACAGGTGTACCCATCACATAAATGTGACGCATTACTGTGGGTGCCGACGGGGGTTGGTCTTGGTAGCTGCGCCCGAAATTTAAAAAAAGCAACTGTACGCCAACGTACACATGCACAGCTACTACTCCAACAAAAAGGGCGCTCAAGCGGACAGCATGTAATAAAAGCGATACAAGACCACATCATTACAAAGCGTAGGAAAACTAAGGCTCGATACAACTCGAGCGACTTAGTCTACTACGTTAATGTCTAAGTGGGCTGGCCTTGTGGACGCCGATGCCTCTCCATGGTTCTCACCGTCGGGATTTGCTGGCTGAGGCTGAGGTGCTGCAGGGTCGGGGAAATGGTGATGACCATCGCGGGGGTTGTTGGCCACAATCCCGTTGGAATGGGTTCCCAAAAGGCGACGAAGCGCTTCTGAGGTCACCAAAGTGCTCTGGTTGAGGGCTGGCGCAGACCTCAAGGGATCGATCGGGTGTCCGAACAGCACGACTGGGTTGTCGGCGTCGGGCTCCGCTTCTCTTCTCGCCGGGGCTCGGCGAACCAGCTCTCCACGAGCTGCGATCAGATCGAGAGTGACCTGATCAAACAGTTGCTCTAGTGCGCTTACATAGCCCACCAGATGCAATAGTGCCGGATCCGTCTCGTGGTCTCCATTGGCAACCTGGGGCGGCCTACCATACCCGTCACGACTGGGGTAGTAGTAGAACGAGCGACAGTTAACTCTGGGCGACAAGTGCCGGAGTTGAACTATAGCTTCGCGGGCTGCCAGTTGGATGGCATGTGGCTCAAAGGAAGTTGTCTTCCCAGTGAACCTGTAGGGGCGTTCTGGCGACAGACCCCTACCGTAGATGTGCACAGTGGCCCAGTACTGACGGCTTTCACCGTACATGGGTCGCTGGTACACAACATACTCAGGAGGCTCTTCTAACGCATAGGCACGGCGGGTGAGGTTTGCGAGCACGGTCACAAAACCTCCAAGGTTGGTCGCTGTGGTCTCATTGTGAACAATGGGGCCAGGCATCGTGGCTGGGTTTGGGGAAAGAGGCTGGGCTGTGATTGAGCCTAGCGTGCCCTTTTTATAGGGAAAGGGGACGGAGTCTTCCTCCGCACGCTTTCGATAGAGACTGGTTGGGTGTCGGTCACTGGCGCGTGATCGACGGGCTAGGCTGATAGGTTGGGCACCGTCCGCCGAAAAGGGCGTTGGGTCACTGTGGGGCTACCTTACGCGGGAAGCTTGACCGGGTTAGGCTAAGGTCTGGTGGTTTGGTTAACCTAGGTTTATTGACCTGGCTAAGATAGGATTAGCCAATGGTCAGCCTGGCTCTGATACCAAGTCTGTCACGACCGGATTTTCGGGATATAAATTCCCAGAAAAACGGCCTGTGTGCTCACCAGCCCCAGGATTACTGTTAGCTGATGAGGTACCAACTTGATACAAGAAAATCCAAGCAAGTACAAAAATATGTAGTACAAGACCATTGAGGCCTAGGAGTACAACACTTGGTTTCTAATGGTAGAGGGCGGAAGCGGTTGGATACATCTGCGTCTATGGGACTCCATTTCCCACAAGAACAGCTGACCAGGATAACTCCTATCTTTGCGAGGCTGCACATGTCAACACGTAGGTTCCGAGGTTGTCACCGCGATGCTTATCTCCAAGCGAGGAATCTGGCCAAGACAATAGCCAGGGACAAGCCAGTGAGCACATTTGAACGTACTCGCAAACATTAAGAACACGGGTATAAAATATTAGGACATGCTCCGGATTATCATGTGATCACACGTCCGTCACGAAATATACGAAAAACCAAGATGCACACATATGGTTATAAATAATCCAAAGTAAAGTACTGGGTGCCAAACGAGGGTCTGAAAGACTCCTCGAGCGGAAACTGCAAGAATAGTAATACTGGTGCCAAACGAGGTCTGAATGACACCTCGAGAGGAAACTGCAAGAATAATAATGCCGCAGTCGGGCGTCGGGGCGACACCACATAAAGGGCTTATAACAGGTAAATGAACAACAAGCATGCCGCAGTCGGGCGTCTGAGCGACACCACAGAAAGGGCTTATAAGAGAATAATCACGGTGAATATCCAGGAGGTAGAACCATCCCCGGAATACTCAAAAAAACATACATAATGTAAATGGTTAGTCCAAAATAATGAAGATCACAATCCATATGTGCCACAATCATAAACAATATTTAGTACAGTCGTTTCTCCATCCGAAAACCGATAATTTAGTCAAGCCGTATCTCCATCCGAATACCGTTACTACGATCCAGTTAGCCGTGTCTCCATCCGAATACCGTTACTGAGTTCTAGTTAAATCGTTCTCCATCCGAATACCGTTACTGAATTCAACTCAGACTGTGGTCCTTACTCAAGAACATGACTATCCAACAGGATATATCCTCTGCAGAGGGAGTACCATTTTCCACGAGTAACGGGTTTACTTAGTCCCTCGGGACTAATTCCGTCTACGGTATTTCAATTGAAAACACGCCTGACCTGCACACACCAGCTTAACTCACCGGTGTCTGGAATCACCCACGACACCTGCCAAGCAAAACTCTAAGTGGGGAGGCTACAACCTCGACGTAGCATGGGATCAATTTTCTATTTGCGCGCTCTAAGGGGGTGCCCCCCCTCTCGGTCCCAACCGGAAACACCCATGCCCCCTGACCAAGTGGCATGCCTACCGGAGGCCTCCGGTATCTTCCACTATGGCCCCTCTGTACGGTGTGTGCTTTGGTAGGGGTTGACAACTTACTGAACCATACCCTGTCCCCTGCAGGGACAAGTGGTGGTACCAACAAATAAGGAAGCTATTGATCAAGACTCGGTCTACAACCGACTCAGGTGGCCCAAGAATCCTCCAACAATATTACCACTAGTGAAATAAATCACCACTCCTCGAGCCTCACCATGCCATACCGGGCATACTCGTCTCGACGAGGGACTAGGGACAAGCTCGTGTCTACCCAAGACCACGACTTTCCCGGCTTCCTACCAGTATGCATGAGAAGTTCACGAGGATGATCCAAATCGTTAGTGTATCCATTGTTGACCACAAAGCAACTCCAAAGTGTACTCATGTACGAGACTATATTGATACATAAGGCAAACGCCTACTGCAAGTCAAAAGGTGTTGTGATCGAATCAGAACACCACAACAAAATATTATGCCAGAGTTCAGAAATGCTTGCCTTCAAGAGTATGCAAAGGATGCACTTTTTGGAGGCTTTCCCTTTTCTCCAAAATCCTATTTTGCAAAACATACAAATAACAAATATTTCAAACACAGTACCAAAAGTTGTCTCAAATATTTTTTAAATAAACTTAAAATAAACTAGATGAAATTTGAGAGAGGTAGGAAAAAGAATCAACTCATTTGGAGTTTTATTTTAAAAGTTAGAGCCAGTCAAAGTTTGGTCAAACCTTTGTTTTTAAATAAAACCAGAGAAGAAAACGATTCAGAAGGAAATACGCTTTCGCAGTAGAGGAGACACACTCGGGAGTTATGCGCCTTCACTTTAACAGAGAGAGGACGGCCGCGCGGGTCACTGACAGTGGGTCCAGAGGGCCCACTGGTCAGGTTTGACCGTTCTTCCCTCCTTCTCCTCTCTTCTGCCCGACGGGAGCGGGGCTCCGGCGGTCGCCGTCGACGAGCGGCAGCGCCTCACGGGCATCCAAGGGCGGGGATGGAACGGCTAGACCGAGGCGGTCCCCTAGGTGGTTGTTGGGTCGTCGGAGGTGGAAGGAGTCGCCGGCGGCGAGCTCCGCGGCGGAGAGAGGCTACGGTGGCGAAGTGCTTTTTGTGCTCCGGTGGTCCCCGATCGAAGTTGGGTAGCTGGGCAGCTCCGCAAGGACCAGAGGGAGCTACTGGTGGTGCTGGTTGGGCGAAAGGGTGGCTGGTTGCGACGAATCGCACCGGAGCTTAGCGGCGGCCGAACTGGCCGGAGTTGGAGAGGATGGTCCTCTCCGGTCAATCTACTGCTAGGGGAGCTCTACGGGGAGGGTCTGATGTCGCCTGAGTGCTCGGAGAGGCTCGGGGTTCCCTTTAAATAGGCGCTTGAGGCTGGCTCCCACGGTGGCCGAGGATAAGATCGCCGGCGACCACTTTCCTGTAGTGGCAGGGCATCGT
Source organism: Triticum aestivum (assembly GCF_018294505.1). Lineage (NCBI taxonomy): Eukaryota > Viridiplantae > Streptophyta > Magnoliopsida > Poales > Poaceae > Triticum > Triticum aestivum. Next base: position 327,576,308 of record NC_057814.1, on the reverse strand, counting down.
GGCGGCGACGAAAGCGTTCCGACGAGCATGAGGATAAGCACGAGCTATTCCCAGGGGCAGCTGGCGCACTGGCGTGGTTTCGGCGGTGCCGAACATGGCAGAGGCCACTGCCGACGCCGGCGTGCCGCCAAGGGCCCGGCCAGCGGCGCAGCAGGGCGCCAGAGATGCCGTGGAGCAGGGAGCGAGCCAGTGCGCGGTTCAGCGATGCAGTAGGGGCCAGGGACGGGTTGCGTCGAGTGCGGCAGTGCGGCGTGTCGGCTCAGTGCGCGCGCGTGCAAAACGTGCGCTCTGGGCGCGCCCAGAGCACGCACGGCAGGTGTTCGACGCAATGACAGTGTGGTCTAGAGCGCGAGGGTGGAGCTGGCACTGCACAGGACGGAGGTAGGGGTAGCAAAGCGCTCAGAGGACATGGTTGCTGGGTCATTGGAGCAAGTTCATAGTGCAAAGCAGAAAACATGCCTCAAGCTGACTGTGCACACCAAGTGTTCGACAGAATGCCAAGTGTACTTAGGCAACTCTTGGAGTGGCCAAAATCTCCAGATCAGGGTCTCTTTAGATGCAGGAGATGGTGGTAAGGTCACTTGGGCCAAACCAGAAACTTGTTAGTGCAAGTTTTGCAAAACTCCAGTTTTGGACAGAAAGAAAAAGGGTTTAAAGCATGCACTTCAAAACCTCCAATGAGTCCACTCTCCTGGACTTAAGGGTTTTGAAGGGAGGGCTACAAGTAGGAAAAAGCTCAGGGTTACTAGAGCAAAGAAAAATAAGGTTGCAGTACAAATCACCAATTTGGACCAGAATGCAAAAGAGGTTGATCCACTCAAATTTTTCAAAGAACATCACTGGGTTTTTGCTTGAAGATGAATTGTATGCATCCACTGACATCTCCAAACACTTGGAAGAATTTTTAAAGAAATTTTTAAATGGGTTGTAGTGCAAAAGTGTCCACTGGACCAGATTGGAAAAGTTGGTGTAGAGCTCAAAATCTCCAATGGCCAGAAGGTATTTTTGCATAAAAGTGATGTGGAACCATCACATGACATCCCCAACTTTTGGTGGAAATTTTAAATGCCTTTGTCAAAAGGTTGTAGTGCAAACAGGCTCCAAATGCAAAAGAAATCATTTTAAAGGAATTAAAGCTTTGAGGAAAAATAAATCTTGCAAAAATTAAATCCACTAATGAGGAATTGTTTTATAAAAGAGAGTATTCAAGTCCAATAATACTTTTGAAGGTTTTTTTTTTCACTAGAGGCAAAAATCCAAAATCACAAAAGGTAAAACTTGACAAAAATGGAAAAGTTTTATTTCTTGGCAACATTTTAATAGATAAAACAGGGCCAAAATTTTGGGGTGTCACAACACTACCCCCTTAAGAAAAATCTCGTCCTCGAGATTTGTTAAAAAGCTGTTTTGGACAAGAACTGTTTTGAAATAAATTTGTTTTTATCAAAGAAATCCTTCAATTGCACAAAAACAAAACGGCTACAGTGAGAGGGCAATAAGTGGTGTAAAACCACAGTGTGGTACACTGGCGTAGTGTGGAAAAATCCACGGTTAGGGAAAACGAGATATTTCTACGCGGATACAGTAATTTAGAATAAATTCTAAATTACTAAAATACGCTGGTTGCACCCGAGAGCACAGTGCTCTCTTTGGCTGACTGGTGGACCCAGGGCCCACTGTCGGCCTCTTCTCCTACCTCTGGCTCTCTCTTCTCTCTCGCGCGTTCTCCCGCGCTTCCTCCACCGGCGATGCCTAGCTCGTAGGGCATCGAGGCCGTACCGCGGTAGTGCGCGGCGTGCTAGCTGCCGGTGCAGCGTGCACTCACCTCGCGGGCCAGTGCGTTGTCGGCACTGCTCGCAGACTCGCCTCCGAACACCGGCGGTCGAGCGATGAGTGGCGCTGGTGGACCTCGCCCACCGTACACCGATCTCGGGCTATAAAACGATCGCGGTGCTCCTCTCTTCTTCCTCACACCCGGCCTTGTTCCTACTCCTCCTTCCTTCTCCTCCATTGCTGCTAGCAGGAGCTCGAGCCGAGGCTCTAATGGCGGAGGCAATGCCGGACTGGTATGTGGTCCTGGTGTGTGGAGGCTTGGCGGTGCTGCTGGGGTTCTCCGTGCTCCTGTGCGCGATGATCCTGGATGATCGTCGTGATGCTGCCGCATGAGTGTTAGCTCTCCGCGGTGGCGGCGATCACGTGGATTAGGCGCGGCATCGGGGCTGACTGCTGTCGGTGTGCTGGGGCAGCTCGCGCTCGAATGAACACTCACAAACCTCTCTAGCTGAGATTGTGGCGTCCTCGAGGGTGGCTAGGTAGGCGCAAAATGTGCTCGAGGATTTGTAATAGTGCTCGAGGTCGAGTGGTGGCTGCTGAGAGTTTGCTGTTACGATGACGTGCGAATAAAAATCTATGTCGTGAAAATATATATACGCAGCAATAACTCGGGGAAAGAAATCTCCTCATAAACATGTTGCGAGAGAAAAAGAAAATAATTAAAACAAAACTAACAGCGGTAAAACTGCTCACATACAGGAACCAAAGAAAATCGGACCTGTCGCACAAATTGTTTTACGAACATGTTGCAACACATAAATACAGGTACTGGGACAATAAATACATTGGAGGCGTTTACAAAGAAAATGGTAAAAGACAGGGAAAACGCCTCTGGCACTGGGGCACACTCCTCTTCTATCGGGGGAAGCGGGTTGACCAGTCGATGAATGCGCCCTTCTTGGTCAGGCCTCAGTGGTCTGCCAATAGCAATCCGAGGATTTAAATCAGCGAGGCTCTGGAGATAACCCATCACCCGCTGAGGTAAACGCTCCTGAGCGATAACGTACTGGGCAAGGTTGGCCAGTACTGGATCTCTCTCAATGCGCCCACCGGGAAAAGATGCAACTTCTCCGGGTGCTGCACGACTCGGAAAATAATAGTATCCTCGCTCGCTGGCATAGGGTACTGCGAATCGAAGACGAGTGAGCGCCTCGTACGCAGCAGCTTCTATAGCCATATGCGGAGTCGGCATGGATTTCCCCACGAAGGAGACTTCCGTGGGATCTTGGTTTGGGTAGGCGGGAGGGATGTGCACCACTGCCCAATATTTCGAGGTGGAAGGGGTGATCCTCGATTTGAGCAACTCGTACTGGGGTGGATGGGTGGCACTCATGGTACTGCAGGTAAAGTCCCACAATAATCTTATAAAACTGGCCGGGGTTGCGTCTGGGGTCCTCAGATAAATACTGGGGGTCGACATGGCAAGGAATGGCTGTGAGTGCTGCGCACAAAGATGAGGGGTGCTCGGAAAGGTCACGAAGTGGCCTTTATATAGCACCGGGGCTGGGTTATCTACCGGGGTGAAGGGTAACTGGCTGCCGATCCTGTCCTCCGATCAAAAACCACAGGTGTACCCATCACATAAATGTGACGCATTACTGTGGGTGCCGACGGGGGTTGGTCTTGGTAGCTGCGCCCGAAATTTAAAAAAAGCAACTGTACGCCAACGTACACATGCACAGCTATTACTCCAACAAAAAGGGCGCTCAAGCGGACAGCATGTAATAAAAGCGATACAAGACCACATCATTACAAAGCGTAGGAAAACTAAGGCTCGATACAACTCGAGCGACTTAGTCTACTACGTTAATGTCTAAGTGGGCTGGCCTTGTGGACGCCGATGCCTCTCCATGGTTCTCACCGTCGGGATTTGCTGGCTGAGGCTGAGGTGCTGCAGGGTCGGGGAAATGGTGATGACCATCGCGGGGGTTGTTGGCCACAATCCCGTTGGAATGGGTTCCCAAAAGGCGACGAAGCGCTTCTGGGGTCACCAAAGTGCTCTGGTTGAGGGCTGGCGCAGACCTCAAGGGATCGATCGGGTGTCCGAACAGCACGACTGGGTTGTCGGCGTCGGGCTCCGCTTCTCTTCTCGCCGGGGCTCGGCGAACCAGCTCTCCACGAGCTGCGATCAGATCGAGAGTGACCTGATCGAATAGTTGCTCTAGTGCGCTTACATAGCGCACCAGATGCAATAGTGCTGGATCCGTCTCGTGGTCTCCATTGGCAACCTGGGGCGGCCTACCATACCCGTCACGACTGGGGTAGTAGTAGAACGAGCGACAATTAACTCTGGGCGACAAGTGCCGGAGTTGAACTATAGCTTCGCGAGCTGCCAGTTGGATGGCTTGTGGCTCAAAGGAAGTTGTCCTCCCAGTGAACCTGTAGGGGCGTTCTGGCGACAGACCCCTACCGTAGATGTGCACAGTGGCCCAGTACTGACGGCTTTCACCGTACATGGGTCGCTGGTACTCAACATACTCAGGAGGCTCTTCTAACGCATAGGCACGGCGGGTGAGGTTTGCGAGCACGGTCACAAAACCTCCAAGGTTGGTCGCTGTGGTCTCATTGTGAACAATGGGGCCAGGCATCGTGGCTGGGTTTGGGGAAAGAGGCTGGGCTGTGATTGAGCCTAGCGTGCCCTTTTTATAGGGAAAGGGGACGGAGTCTTCCTCCGCACGCTTTCGATAGAGACTGGTTGGGTGTCGGTCACTGGCGCGTGATCGACGGGCTAGGCTGATAGGTTGGGCACCGTCCGCCGAAAAGGGCGTTGGGTCACTGTGGGGCTACCTTACGCGGGAAGCTTGACCGGGTTAGGCTAAGGTCTGGTGGTTTGGTTAACCTAGGTTTATTGACCTGGCTAAGATAGGATTAGCCAATGGTCAGCCTGGCTCTGATACCAAGTCTGTCACGACCGGATTTTCGGGATATAAATTCCCAGAAAAACGGCCTGTGTGCTCACCAGCCCCAGGATTACTGTTAGCTGATGAGGTACCAACTTGATACAAGAAAATCCAAGCAAGTACAAAAATATGTAGTACAAGACCATTGAGGCCTAGGAGTACAACACTTGGTTTCTAATGGTAGAGGGCGGAAGCGGTTGGATACATCTGCGTCTATGGGACTCCATTTCCCACAAGAACAGCTGACCAGGATAACTCCTATCTTCGCGAGGCTGCACTTGTCAACACGTAGGTTCCGAGGTTGTCACCGCGATGCTTATCTCCAAGCGAGGAATCTGGCCAAGACAATAGCCAGGGACAAGCCAGTGAGTACGTTTGAATGTACTCGCAAACATTAAGAACACGGGTATAAAATATTAGGACATGCTCCGGATTATCATGTGATCACACGTCCGTCACGAAATATACGAAAAACCAAGATGCACACATATGGTTATAAATAATCCAAAGTAAAGTACTGGGTGCCAAACGAGGGTCTGAAAGACTCCTCGAGCGGAAACTGCAAGAATAGTAATACTGGTGCCAAACGAGGGTCTGAATGACACCTCGAGAGGAAACTGCAAGAATAATAATGCCGCAGTCGGGCGTCGGGGCGACACCACATAAAGGGCTTATAACAGGTAAATGAACAACAAGCATGCCGCAGTCGGGCGTCTGAGAAACACCACAGAAAGGGCTTATAAGAGAATAATCACGGTGAATATCCAGGAGGTAGAACCATCCCCGGAATACTCAAAAAAACATACATAATGTAAATGGTTAGTCCAAAATAATGAAGATCACAATCCATATGTGCCACAATCATAAACAATATTTAGTACAGTCGTTTCTCCATCCGAAAACCGATAATTTAGTCAAGCCGTATCTCCATCCGAATACCGTTACTACGATCCAGTTAGCCGTGTCTCCATCCGAATACCGTTACTGAGTTCTAGTTAAATCGTTCTCCATCCAAATACCGTTACTGAATTCAACTCGGACTGTGGTCGTTACTCAAGAACATGACTATCCAACAGGATATATCCTCTGCAGAGGGAGTACCATTTTCCACGAGTAACGGGTTTACTTAGTCCCTCGGGACTAATTCCGTCTACGGTCTTTTAATTGAAAACACGCCTGACCTGCACACACCAGCTTAACTCACCGATGTCTGGAATCACCCACGACACCTGCCAAGCAAAACTCTAAGTGGGGAGGCTACAACCTCGACGTAGCATGGGATCAATTTTCTATTTGCGCGCTCTAAGGGGGTGCCCCCCCTCTCGGTCCCAACCGGAAACACCCATGCCCCCTGACCAAGTGGCATGCCTACCGGAGGCCTCCGGTATCTTCCACTATGGCCCCTCTGTACGGTGTGTGCTTTGGTAGGGGTTGACAACTTACTGAACCATACCCTGTCCCCTGCAGGGACAAGTGGTGGTACCAACAAATAAGGAAGCTATTGATCAAGACTCGGTCTACAACCGACTCAGGTGGCCCAAGAATCCTCCAACAATATTACCACTAGTGAAATAAATCACCACTCCTCGAGCCTCACCATGCCATACCGGGCATACTCGTCTCGACGAGGGACTAGGGACAAGCTCGTGTCTACCCAAGACCACGACTTTCCCGGCTTCCTACCGGTATGCATGAGAAGTTCACGAGGATGATCCAAATTGTTAGTGTATCCATTGTTGACCACAAAGCAACTCCAATGTGTACTCATGTACGAGACTATATCGATACATAAGGCAAACGCCTACTCCAAGTCAAAAGGTGTTGTGATCGAATCAGAACACCACAACAAAATATTATGCCAGAGTTCAGAAATGCTTGCCTTCAAGAGTATGCAAAGGATGCACTTTTTGGAGGCTTTCCCTTTTCTCCAAAATCCTATTTTGCAAAACATACAAATAACAAATATTTCAAACACAGTACCAAAAGTTGTCTCAAATATTTTTGAAATAAACTTAAAATAAACTAGATGAAATTTGAGAGAGGTAGGAAATAGAATCAACTCATTTGGAGTTTTATTTTAAAAGTTAGAGCCAGTCAAAGTTTGGTCAAACCTCTGTTTTTAAATAAAACCAGAAAAGAAAACGATTCAGAAGGAAATACGCTTTCGCAGTAGAGGAGACGCACTCGGGAGTTATGCGCCTTCACTTTAACAGAGAGAGGACGGCCGCGCGGGTCACTGACAGTGGGTCTAGAGGGCCCACTGGTCAGGTTTGACCGTTCTTCCCTCCTTCTCCTCTCTTCTGCCCGACGGGAGCGGGGCTCCGGCGGTCGCCGTCGACGAGCGGCAGCGCCTCACGGGCATCCAAGGGCGGGGATGGAACGGCTAGACCGAGGCGGTCCCCTAGGTGGTTGTTGGGTCGTCGGAGGTGGAAGGAGTCGCCGGCGGCGAGCTCCGCGGCGGAGAGAGGCTACGGTGGCGAAGTGCTTTTTGTGCTCCGGTGGTCCCCGATCGAAGTTGGGTAGCTGGGTAGCTCCGCAAGGACCAGAGGGAGCTACTGGTGGTGCTGGTTGGGCAAAAGGGTGGCTGGTTGCGACGAATCGCACCGGAGCTTAGCGGCGGCCGAACTGGCCGGAGTTGGAGAGGATGGTCCTCTTCGGTCAATCTACTGCTAGGGGAGCTCTACGGGGAGGGTCTGATGTCGCCTAAGTGCTCGGAGAGGCTCGGGGTTCCCTTTAAATAGGCGCTTGAGGCTGGCTCCCGCGGTGGCCGAGGATAAGATCGCCGGCGACCACTTTCCTATAGTGGCAGGGCATCGTGGCGGCGACGAAAGCGTTCCGACGAGCATGAGGATAAGCACGAGCTATTCCCAGGGGCAGCTGGCGCGCTGGCGTGGTTTGGGCGGTGCCGAACATGGCAGAGGCCACTGCCGACGCCGGCGTGCCGCCAAGGGTGCGGCCAGCAGCGCAGCAGGGCGCCAGAGATGCCGTGGAGCAGGGGAGCGAGCTAGTGCGCGGTTCAGCGATGTAGTAGGGGCCAGGGACGGGTCGCGTCGAGTGCGGCAGTGCGGCGTGTCGGCTCAGTGCGCGCGCGTGCAAAACGTGCACTCTGGGCGTGCCCAGAGCACGCACGGCAGGTGTTCGACGCAATGACAGTGTGGTCTAGAGCGCGAGGGTGGAGCTGGCACTGCACAGGACGGAGGTAGGGGTAGCAAAGCGCTCAGAGGACATGGTTGCTGGGTCATTGGAGCAAGTTCACAGTGCAAAGCAGAAAACATGCCTCAAGCTGACTGTGCACACCAAGTGTTCGACAGAATGCCAAGTGTACTTAGGCAACTCTTGGAGTGGCCAAAATCTCCAGATCAGGGTCTCTTTAGATGCAGGAGATGGTGGTAAGGTCACTTGGGCCAAACCAGAAACTTGTTAGTGCAAGTTTTGCAAAACTCCAGTTTTGGACAGAAAGAAAAAGGGTTTAAAGCATGCACTTCAAAACCTCCAATGAGTCCACTCTCCTGGACTTAAGGGTTTTGAAGGGAGGGCTACAAGTAGGAAAAAGCTCAGGGTTACTAGAGGAAAGAAAAATAAGGTTGCAGTACAAATCACCAATATGGACCAGAATGCAAAAGAGGTTGATCCACTCAAATTTTTCAAAGAACATCACTGGGTTTTTGCTTGAAGATGAATTGTATGCATCCACTGACATCTCCAAACACTTGGAAGAATTTTTAAAGAAATTTTTAAATGGGTTGTAGTGCAAAAGTGTCAACTGGACCAGATTGGAGAAGTTGGTGTAGAGCTCAAAATCTGCAATGGCCAGAAGGTATTTTTGCATAAAAGTGATGTGGAACCATCACATGACATCCCCAACTTTTGGTGGAAATTTTAAATGCCTTTGTTAAAAGGTTGTAGTGCAAACAGGCTCCAAATGCAAAAGAAATCATTTTAAAGGAATTAAAGCTTTGAGGAAAAATAAATCTTGCAAAAATTAAATCCACTGATGAGGAATTGTTTTATAAAAGAGAGTATTCAAGTCCAATAATACTTTTGAAGGTTTTTTTTCCACTAGAGGCAAAAATCCAAAATCACAAAAGGTAAAACTTGACAAAAATGGAAAAGTTTTATTTCTTGGCAACATTTTAATAGATAAAACAGGGCCAAAATTTTGGGGTGTCACAACACTACCCCCTTAAGAAAAATCTCGTCCTCGAGATTTGTTAAAAAGCTGTTTTGGACAAGAACTGTTTTGAAATAAATTTGTTTTTATCAAAGAAATCCTTCAATTGCACAAAAAAAACGGCTACAGTGAGAGGGCAATAAGTGGTGTAAAACCACAGTGTGGTACACTGGCGTAGTGTGGAAAAATCCACGGTTAGGGAAAACGAGATATTTCTACGCGGATACAGTAATTTAGAATAAATTCTAAATTACTAAAATACGCTGGTTGCACCCGAGAGCACAGTGCTCTCTTTGGCTGACTGGTGGACCCAGGGCCCACTGTCGGCCTCTTCTCCTACCTCTGGCTCTCTCTTCTCTCTCGCGCGTTCTCCCGCGCTTCCTCCACCAGCGATGCCTAGCTCGTAGGGCATCGAGGCCGTACCGTGGTAGTGCGCGGCGTGCTAGCTGCCGGTGCAGTGTGCACTCACCTCGCGGGCCAGTGCGTTGTCGGCACTGCTCGCAGACTCGCCTCCAAACACCGGTGGTCGAGCGACGAGTGGCGCTGGTGGACCTCGCCCACCGTACACCGATCTCGGGCTATAAAACGATCGCGGTGCTCCTCTCTTCTTCCTCACACCCGGCCTTGTTCCTACTCCTCCTTCCTTCTCCTCCATTGCTGCTAGCAGGAGCTCGAGCCGAGGCTCTAATGGCGGAGGCAATGCCGGACTGGTATGTGGTCCTGGTGTGTGGAGGCTTGGCGGTGCTGCTGGGGTTCTCCGTGCTCCTGTGCGCGATGATCCTGGATGATCGTCGTGATGCTGCCGCATGAGTGTTAGCTCTCCGCGGTGGCGGCGATCACGTGGATTAGGCGCGGCATCGGGGCTGACTGCTGTCGGTGTGCTGGGGCAGCTCGCGCTCGAATGAACACTCACAAACCTCTCTAGCTGAGATTGTGGCGTCCTCGAGGGTGGCTAGGTAGGCGCAAAATGTGCTCGAGGATTTGTAATAGTGCTCGAGGTCGAGTGGTGGCTGCTGAGAGTTTGCTGTTACGATGACGTGCGAATAAAAATCTATGTCGTGAAAATATATATACGCAGCAATAACTCGGGGAAAGAAATCTCCTCATAAACATGTTGCGAGAGAAAAAGAAAATAATTAAAACAAAACTAACAGCGGTAAAACTGCTCACATACAGGAACCAAAGAAAATCGGACATGTCGCACAAATTTTTTTACGAACATGTTGCAACACATAAATACAGGTACTGGGACAATAAATACATTGGAGGCGTTTACAAAGAAAATGGTAAAAAGACAGGGTCCTGAGAAAACGCCTCTGGCACTGGGGCACACTCCTCTTCTATCGGGGGAAGCGGGTTGACCAGTCGATGAATGCGCCCTTCTTGGTCAGGCCTCAGTGGTCTGCCAATAGCGATCCGAGGATTTAAATCAGCGAGGCTCTGGAGATAACCCATCACCCGCTGAGGTAAACGCTCCTGAGCGATAACGTACTGGGCAAGGTTGGCCAGTACTGGATCTCTCTCAATGCGCCCACCGGGAAAAGATGCAACTTCTCCGGGTGCTGCACGACTCGGAAAATAATAGTATCCTCGCTCGCTGGCATAGGGTACTGCGAATCGAAGACGAGTGAGCGCCTCATACGCAGCAGCTTCTATAGCCATATGCGTAGTCGGCATGGATTTCCCCATGCAGGAGACTTCCGTGGGATCTTGGTTTGGGTAGGCGGGAGGGATGTGCACCACTGCCCAATATTTCGAGGTGGAAGGGGTGATCCTCGATTTGAGCAACTCGTACTGGGGTGGATGGGTGGCACTCATGGTACTGCAGGTAAAGTCCCACAATAATCTTACAAAACTGCCCGGGGTTGCGTCTGGGGTCCTCAGATAAATACTGGGGGTCGACATGGCAAGGAATGGCTGTGAGTGCTGCGCACAAAGATGAGGGGTGCTCGGCAAGGTCACGAAGTGGCCTTTATATAGCACCGGGGCTGGGTTATCTACCGGGGTGAAGGGTAACTGGTTGCCGATCCTGTCCTCCGGTCAAAAACCACAGGTGTACCCATCACATAAATGTGACGCATTACTGTGGGTGCCGACGAGGGTTGGTCTTGGTAGCTGCGCCCGAAATTTAAAAAAAGCAACTGTACGCCAACGTACACATGCACAGCTACTACTCCAACAAAAAGGGCGCTCAAGCGGACAGCATGTAATAAAAGCGATACAAGACCACATCATTACAAAGCGTAGGAACACTAAGGCTCGATACAACTCGAGCGACTTAGTCTACTACGTTAATGTCTAAGTGGGCTGGCCTTGTGGACGCCGATGCCTCTCCATGGTTCTCACCGTCGGGATTTGCTGGCTGAGGCTGAGGTGCTGCAGGGTCGGGGAAATGGTGATGACCATCGCGGGGGTTGTTGGCCACAATCCCGTTGGAATGGGTTCCCAAAAGGCGACGAAGCGCTTCTGGGGTCACCAAAGTGCTCTGGTTGAGGGCTGGCGCAGACCTCAAGGGATCGATCGGGTGTCCGAACAGCACGACTGGGTTGTCGGCGTCGGGCTCCGCTTCTCTTCTCGCCGGGGCTCGGCGAACCAGCTCTCCACGAGCTGTGATCAGATCGAGAGTGACCTGATCGAACAGTTGCTCTAGTGCGCTTACATAGCGCACCAGATGCAATAGTGCTGGATCTGTCTCGTGGTCTCCATTGGCAACCTGGGGCGGCCTACCATACCCGTCACGACTGGGGTAGTAGTAGAACGAGCGACAGTTAACTCTGGGCGACAAGTGCCGGAGTTGAACTATAGCTTCGCGGGCTGCCAGTTGGATGGCCTGTTACATGACCCACTGCAACAAGACATGACATTGCGGTTATAGTTGCCTCGTAACCTTCAGAAGGTGGCGGTTCCACCATTTTTTCCATAGCTTGCTGAAAATTTGAGTTTTTCACATTAGTAGTACCAAAACAGAAGATATTAAGGAGGCAGCAAAACCAAACAAAATAGCTTTGGTATATATACATAACTTATTCTGGTGAACCCGTGTAAAATATTAGTTTTATTTTACTGCAAAGTACATAATAAAACCAGGTTCCAAACGTATGACCATGTACCATGGCTAATGTATTGTATATTTCTTCACATCATACTTACAGCTAAGGATAAAAAGACAAAGTTTATAATACGATAAACATAGTATGACATCATTCATTTCACAAAACAACTGAGAACAGACAAACAGGAAATTGTAACATTGTGTGGGCAGGTCCAGCACGGAACTAGATTACAGATCAAGATCAAAGGATCATCACTCCTCTCTTTTAAACCTTGTAAGGTGCAATGATACGATAAGACAATTGTGTATAAAATTGAAAAGAGTAATAGACATTGGCTGCAAACCATGCAGTTCAATGCACGAGTCAGAGTAAGTAGTAGTTAAAAGGCATGAGGATTAAGGACTTACAACAACAGCTTTGACTGGTGTAGTCATGCCCTTTGTCTTGCTGGTGTGACAGTCCTTGAAGATTTCCACAGCATTTGGTTCAGGTACTTTTTGGTCCTTGCGGGCTTTCCTCTACATTTGGAACAAGTCAATATAGATATGATAATATGGCACAACGAAAAGAGTGAAACAACAACTAACTACAAGATCCTCGCAGTGTGCAATATAGCTACGAGATCCTGTCGTCTGTTGGAATTTCACTTTAGTATGGTTGGCCCTTGTTCTTTGAACAGTTCACCTACAAGAAGATAGATTTGTGAGGCACATGCGTAAATATGAGTTCAACATGTGATCTGATCACATACATATAACATAGTTGATACTTTGGATCAGACCAGTGTTTAACGAGGCCACTCCAGTCTTCATCCGATGTATTTTCCACTGGAGATGTTTGGGCAAGTTCATGTTAGCCTTGCCTTCAAAATGAGTTTTCCTCAAGTTATACTGATACTGTCGCAGAGCATACTTGAAAACATGGGTGCAAGCTTGTCTGGTTGCATTATCTTGGCTATCCAACTTGAACCTCATCTGTTGAAAATTATGGGAGTCTCATTATCAGCAACCTAGAAAGTATGGGACAGAGCAAGACGATATTACTAGTTTCCATACATAACCATACTTACAGATAAATGGTCGAGGAAGGTGTTGAATTGGGTTTCATCTTCGTCAATCCTGTACCGAATCCATGTTGGGAGGATACGTGCATGACACCTAACGGCATCCGCTGCCACTAATACTAACTTGGCTGACTCTGTAGCATCACGTGGCCTTTTTAAACCTGCCTCAAAACGGATCTCCATTCTTCCTCCTCTAGATTTAGTTAACCTATCGAGCATTATCCCTGATGTTTGTTTCCTCTTGTGCCTAGGTGCTAGTCCAACAATGAACATAGGAAGTGTTAGTGTACATCAAACTGTGAGACTACATATAAAGAAGCATGCAACTGTAACTTGACTCCAACAACTACCTTCTTGCTGTTGAAGATCACAAGGTTCGTCTGATCTTGCCAACTTGTCTTGTGTCAAGAGTGCTTCAAAAGTAGTGTCAGGTGGAAAGGGAGCTTGGGAATGTGCTGCTAGCTGAGTTGACAAACGAGTAACTCGTGCAGGTGGTGGTACTATGGAAGGTGTTGCAACAACTAGGGCTGTCTCTGCTTGTTTGGTGGCAGCTATTAGTTTCTATTTGGCTTGTTTTGCAGCTCGTGTAGCATGGGATACCCCGTTTGTACAATTTTTTGCTGGACTTTGACCTTCTATTGCACCATCAGTACCAGCAGAATCTGCATAATTCTTCTGCTTCCGTTTCCGTGTGTCCTTAGTACTAACACCATCCCTTGTCATTCTGTGTTCCTTCCTCTTTCTCTGTGCCATGTTAAGTCAAGCCGACAAGAAAAAGGAATAAAAATTTAGTTCTTCAGAACAAGTTGATGCGTGATACAGACGAACTGAACTTTGATGTTAGACAACCGCATGATAGGAGGATGTAATATGTATGAAAAATAGGACGACATGAGATAATCAGAACTATGATGTGTAAACTAAGCAGAAGGCATTTCACTAAATTAGAAGCAATGCAATGGATGGTAGACACCATATGAAAGATGCTACAAATATCGCTCTGCCAAGTTAACAGTGTCTCGTCATAACTGGCGTTTAAACAAATGTGAAGCAGTACAAGAAATAAATCATATGCAAGATGCAAACAACATCACACTACCAAGTTAAAGGTCTCTCGTCATTAGTGCCATTGCATATTCACAGCTTATGATGTGTGAACTAAGCAGAAGGCATTTCAACAAATTAGAAGCAATGAAAACTAGACACCATATGTAAGACGCAATGAATATCACTCTACCAAGTTAAAATTGTCTCGTCATTAGTGCCATTTCAACAAATTAGTAGTACAAGCTAGAAAATAATGCGAGATGTAAACTATATCAAACTCCTAAGTTAAATGTGTCTTGTGAAAAGCGATTGTTGCAGGTTACACAATAGTAGTACTTTGATGTAAGAACATGGTGTGATAGACAAATATTGTATGTTCTAGAAACAGGAACACGTGTCATATTCACAAGTATAATGTGTAAAGTAAGCAGATGTAATTCAACAAAATTAGAAGCAATAAAAGCTAGACATCATACATAACATGCAAACACATATAACAACGCCATGTTAGAGGGAGCACCTGTGATGGTGTACAAGGGTAGACGTGCTCATCATCAACACAACTACTTTGAGTGTCTATGCATGTGTTGTCTTCCAAATCTTGTTGGGGGGATGGCCGAGTAGAATGTGGAAAGGCCCTCCGTTTGGAAGAAGCACGTTTATCCACTGCCTTGCGAATTTCCTTCTGCTTTATTGATTTTGCATTGTCAAGTAAAACCGACAAGAAAAAGCAATAAAATTCACTCTCCGGAACTCATTCATGGATGATATGACAATCACTACCTTGATGTAAGGCAAACACATCATACGAGGATGGAATATGCATGAAAAACAGGACGACATGGCATATTCACAACTATTTGTGTAAACTAAGCAAAAGTAATTTAATCAAATTACAAGCAATAAAAGTGGGACACTATACGCAACATGCAAGACAATATCACACTGCCAAGCTAGAGAAAGCACGTGGGATACCGGTTTCGCCGGAAGACCGCCATCAGTCCCTGCCTTATTTTTCCTTCCTATTTCTTAATTGTATTGCCTTGTCAAGTCAAACCCACAAGAAAAATGAATAAAAATTCACTTTTCAGAACTCATTGATGCAGGATACTGACGAGCACTACTTTAATGTAAGGCGACCACATGATAGAACAATTGAATGTGTAAGAAAAAAGGACAGCATTACATATTCACAGCTATGATGTGTAAACTAAGGAGAAGGCATTTCAACAAATTAGAAGCAATGAAAGCTAGACACCATATGAAAGATGTAGTGAATATCACTCTACCAAGTTAAAACTGTCTTGTCATAAGTGCCATTTCAACAAATTAGAAGTAGTACAAGCCAGAAAAGAATGCGAGATGTAACCTATATCACACTCCCAAGTCAAACGTGTCTTATGATAAGTGATTGTTGCAGGTTACACAACAGTAGTACTTTGATGTAAGAACATGGTGTGATAGACAGATATTGCATGTTCTGGAAACAGGAACACGTGTCTTATTCACAAGTATAATGTGTAAAGTAAGGAGATGGAATTCAACAAAATTAGAAGCAGTACAAGCTAGACATCATACATAACATGCAACCACATATAACAGTGCCAAGTTAGAGGAAGCACCTATGATGGTGCACTTGGGGAGACATGCTCATCATCAACACAACTACGTTGAGTGTCTATGCATATGTTGTCTTGCAAATCTTCTTGGGGGGGTGGCGGAGTAGAATCTGTAGAGGCCCTCCATTTGGAAGGAGCACCTTTATCCACTCCCTTGCTAATTTCCTTCCGCTTTATTGATTTTGAATTATCAAGTAAAACCGACAAGAAAAAGCAATAAAATTCACTCTTCAGAACTCATTCGTGCTTGATACTGACAATCACTACTTTGATGTAAGGCAAACACATGATACCAGGATGGAATATGTATGAAAAATAGGACGACATGGCATATTCACAACTGTTTGTGTAAACTAAGAAGAAGCCATTTCGACAAATAAGAAGCAATGCAAGCTAGACACCACATGAAAGATGCAACCAATATGACTCTACCAAGTTAAAAGCATCCCATCATAAATGGCGTTTCAACAAATTAGAAGCAGTGCATGCTATAAATCATATGAAAGATGCAACTAATATCACACTGCATATACTAAAGGTGTCGCGTCATATTGATTGATGCGGGATACAAAAAACAATAGTTTTATGTAAGGACATGCTTAATAGACAGATGTACTATGTACTAAAAACAGGAAGGCATGTCACATTAATAGGTATAATGTATAAACTAAGCCGAATGGCACATGCAATTTAACCAGATTGGAAGAATTACAATCTAGACATCATATGCAACATGCAACCACATATCACGCTGCCAAGTTAGAGCAAGCACCTGCGATGCTGGTGTAGGGGAAATGCGGTCATCAACTACAGAGCTACGTTCACTATCTTCATCTAGCCTTGCTGTTTCTTGAGAATCATGTGGGGAGGCTGACAGTGCATTCTTTAAAAGAGCGTATTTTCTCACAGTAACCCCCTGGCGTGACTGTCTCATCATAAGTGATTGATGAGTGATACACAAGAACATTAGTTTGATGTAAGAACATGGTTAATAGACAAATGTACTAGTATGTACCAAAAACAGGAAGGCATATCATATTCAAAGGTATAATGTCTAAGCTAAGGAGACACAATTTAACCAAATTGGAAGCAATACAAGCTAGACATCCGGTTGGAGTGGTGAGCATGATCATCGAGGACCTGAGAGCCTGGTGGGAGGCGGGCTGCTTCGCCACCATCGTAGCTTTTTAGTTGGCTTCCAGGTGATGCCTGTCTGTGCTGGGCTTGTCACTGGCTCGTCCAGTGCCCTGACTAGCCATTTGTTTTCGGGTGCTCCCCTGACTAGTGCACTGTAAAAGTAGCAGATAGCGGGTGGCTGAAAAATAAATGACAAGAGACATATGCTAGGTCTACAACATTGAATGGCAAACTAAATTAGATTTTACTCCGTATGATTTTGTAATATATGAGCACAGGGATTGCTGGGAAATGCAGGTACTCCTCCAGCACACCATCACATGTGGTCCTATCAAAATAACAGTTGACTGAAAATAAATAGGTCAGTCGATTTTATATGAACCGTCCGATCTATAAGGAACGGGCAGATGGCCTTCGTCTACCTCACGCCAGTCACTGTTGACGATCTTTCTTGAACCGCGAGCGACCACCGGCCCAGAACCCTGCCTCGGCCGCCCCGCCCTCCCCTCGACCTCACACCACCGCCGTGCTTGGCAGTGCCGCCCGACCATCCCTTTAATCCCGGCCGACCCCCAGATCGGGCGCCAGCAGCTCCTAGGCCCCACACACCCCTAAGATAAACACCCAGGCGCTGCTTCCCCGGCATAATAGGCGGACTAGCACCTCTTACGCCGGGGAATGCTTCCTTTAATTGGGAATCAACTAACCAGGAATTGAAATCCAGGGGGCGATGGACCTCTAGCCAAGGTGAAATAGTATATGAGGAGAAACCTTGTGCATTGCGAGTTACTAGGAACATCTGGTATAAGAATGAAAACAAACGAACGATAAAAAAACGATAAAAAAATATTAGGAGAAACCTTGTCGGCGTGTATAAGAATGAAAACAAACGATAAAAAAATATTGGACGGTGGTTCGAAGTCATGACCGCGGGCACAGCGGACAAGATGGCCTTGTATTGGTATGCTGAGCCATCTGTTTTAACACACATGAGCTGGTGTGGTGATTATACACACACGCACACATGCACACAACACTCACACGAACACACGCAACCACGCACGCACACAACACACACACGTACACACACAACCACGCACGCACGCAGCACTCACATGCACACACACACACATGCATGCACACACCACACGACCAACACACACTCTCACACTACTAGGAAAAAGCCTAGCAGTAGCGCGTGTTTTAGGCCTATCAGTAGCGCGGGCAGCAGCGCTACTGGTACGGCGCTACAACTAAAGGTTAGCAGTAGAGTGGGTTAACCCACGCTACTGCTATATCAACTTAGTAGTAGCGCTTCCTTGAAAGGGCGCTACTGGTAATTACTGGGAGACCCACGCTACTGCTATATCGACTTAGTAGTAGCGCTTCCTTGAAAGGGCGCTACTGGTAATTACTGGTAGCGCTTCTCCCAGCCCGCGCTACTATTATTATTCCATATTATATTTCTTTTTTATTTCATTTTGTATTCATACACCTTTATACAAGTTTTTATACAGCAACAATTTAGAGATTGTTTTTACATCATAATGAGTTGTTACATCACTGGGTGAAAGAGCCATGGACTAGTTTCATGTGGATGGAGATCCACTTGTAACTAATCCGCGGTTCTTTCACCCAATGATATAATAAATATCATCATCATCATCATCATCATATCATTAACAACTTATCATCATAATACATCATTGTCATATAACACCTCTTCATGATCGTGTTTTCATTAATGAGACATCACATAGCAAGTTGGTCACTAGTCATAATCACAACTACTCCTCATCAATAACTCCAACACATTATACCACATAATAAACATTGTACCTCATAGGACCTACTATATTCTCTTAGGACCTACTACATTCTCTTAGGTAAATTAGCATAAAACAAGATAGCCCCTGACTCTCTATTATGGAGAATGGAGATTATCCTGTTTCCAATTCTTTCCTTTCGCACAATGTTGCTTCCAAGAACCTCCTTACTACTGTCCATACATTTTTTCCATTCTTTAATTACCGTGTATTCATCGGTTTTAGAAATCCGATATGGACAGGTGAGATTCGTAGGATGACCTGGCTGTATGTTCAAAACATCAAGGCGACCATTCTGAAACATCAGATGAGGCACACGATCGTTCGGGTTTTTCTGTTGAAAAACATAGTAATAACTTTGTAGTTAGCAATGTAGTTCAGTTTTAGAAGTATGCAAAAGATGCATGGATGTCGTAATAGTAAAAAATCTTACCATGTCATCTCCATGGATGTTACCGTGGTTCAACACGTGCACTAGTGGCACGTATTGACCATAATGTGGAGGAGTTTGACAATACATATTGTAATTCTCAAGTTCAGTACAAAATGCGATCAGATGATTTTTCTTCTGATAAGTTAATTCAGAGCCATCAGTGTAGTAGGTTCTGTCTACCATCTTCCGCACATTGTTTGAACAATGAAAATAAGCTGTCAATGGAAATAAGCTGTCAATGGAAATGAGCTGTCAACTATTTTGAAATAAACAATATCAATTAGTTAATAACTATGTTTGAGAAACTCACATAGCGGTAGAATTGGAAGCGTATCAACAAGGAACCAAATGTCCATATTGTCTTGCTCGATGTCAGGATCACCAAGATCCATGGTGACAAGCATACCCTCATAAAAACCATACATCTTGCAAAGTGCTTCCCAATTTGTGCAACCAAAATGTGTTACGCTCTGAGAATTGTATAGATTTACTTCAAAATCCATACCATGATGAGTCCTTAGGTGAATTTTCTTTGTTTCGAAACTTTCATGGTCTTCAAAACCCATCCTCTCTAAGACATAGCGTCTTGCATGGCATGGGATACGCCAGTCGAATTGTAAAAGATGAAAATTACACGTTGGAATAGTTGAACTCGTGCTTAATTACGAAAAAACACTTGTCGTTGTTGCGTACTGTTTCAACATCGAAGGTCTCCTTGAGCTTAATGCTGAAGCGCCAATCTTTGTCCAGGTGAGGCCTGTCGCACAGACCTCGGTCGTCGTTGCACCAGTCGCACTCCCCCGGGAGACTTTCATCGTCCGAGTATGACATTTCCTATGTTCATAATTCAAAGATTAAACTTGTACGATTAAATATATGTACCACAAAAACTAAATTAGATCATTATTATTCATCACGGGTTGACTATTGGTCTGTCGAGTCTTTTCTTGAAAACTCTCAGCTCACGTGGTGTATACATTTGACCGTTGGTGATGATCGCTCCTCCTTTCGTCCCCGAGTGCATTACACCAAAATGGCTAGCACACGAGAACGAAGGAGAAGCGACCCCCACGACAACAGTTGGGATTCTTCATCCTCTCATATATGGTGGAGCCTCGAGAGACTTAAAGTCAACCTAAAATGTCGTTTAATTATCTTTCTAGAAAATCCAGGCCACTCGATATTTCCTACATATTCTAGCACAAGTCATGCCAAAATTCACAGAAAAATCCGGCATGACCTTTGCTAAAAAAGGACATATCGAGTGCCTGAAATTTGCCAGAACAGAAATAAATCAACACTCCGGCAAAACATAGGCCACTCGGAGGTGTAACCTGCAAACATGACCGGCCACTAGGGCAAGCACATATCCTATTTGAGCAACACAAGATATACATGTTTTTATCTACATCATATGAGCATTCAAACTTGATGGTCATTGCATTTCAATGGTTGAAAATATGAACAAGAAAATTGCAAAATATCTTGTAGGACTCATATTGACATGGAGATTTGGTTGGTCTCACCTCGAGGTCGGAGGGGGGTCGGTGACGGGGACGACGGCGGGGATGATGGAGGGGCTCCTTGATTTCTGCAAAAACAAAAACCCTATAAGCTATCAACTAATCAAATGCATACGCCTTGCATAGTGGGGTCCAATTTGAGCATTCAAAATAGGAGTACTTCTCCAATTTGAGCATTCAATAAGAAAAACCAAATCGTAAAATATATAAGTATTCAAATTAGCATGCATTCAATAAGCAAAACTAAATCATCTCTTGCGTTCGTACATCATCGAATATTATCACTAATACATCTCGAATAGTATCATACATATAACATCATGAATACAACTAAAACCTTAGCGAACGACGGGTATCGGCGCGGGCGGTGGACACCCAAAGAGAAGGAACCATCACATGATCATAGCTCCAGTGAGATCCCTGAAGAACCTGCCAGGTGTTGGAGAACCTGCCCTCCAACGCAACCATGTAGCGACGGACGTGCTCGTCCTCCTCGCTGACACGGTGACGTACCACCTTCGCTGGGTCCTCAAGCCTCTGCACCGTCACTGGCCCACGCGACCGCCACCAAAGAAGGTTCGGGTCAACGACGGGCTGGCTCCTCACCAAGCTGCGCCCCCGGTAGGTAGCACCTCCCGGTACCAACCTGGCGGAGCCCAGTCCCGGACATGGCCCCTCTGATCAAGCAGGTGTCCTCCGCCGAGTCGACGACGAGGATGCGGGATAGGCATCGTCGACGTCGATGCGGGAAATAATTGCTTTAACTAAAAAATAACAACAAATGTGACATGTTCAACTAGTTCTATTAATTCAACTAGTTCTTACTAAAAATAAACTTACTATAAATAAAAATAGACTAGTTCTTACTAAAAATAAGAGTTCAACTAGTTATATTATTTTTCTTATTAAAAATACACTAGTTCTATTAATTCAACTAGTTCTTACTAAAAAAACTAGTTCAACTAGTTCTATTAATTTTCTTACTAATTCTATTAAACACTTACTAAAAATAGGACAAAAATACATTATACAATAGTAAAAAACAACAGTAAAAAATAGAAAAAATAGAGATGGAGGGAGGAGGGGGGAGGAAGGAGGAGGAGGGAGGAGAGAGGAGGATGGGGAGGA
>NC_057814.1:327538971-327553905 GCF_018294505.1 Triticum aestivum | reverse complement strand
GAGGGGACGGTGGGAGGAGGGCTGCCGACGGAGGAGGGACGAGGGGGCAGCCAGAGGAGGAGGGAGGAGGAGTGAGGGGAGGAGGGGCAGAGGGAGTACCTCGGTGGAGGAGCAGCATAGCGGCGGCGGCGGACGTCGGGTATCGGCGCGGGGGAGAGTGACTGAGATGGAGAGTGAGTGAGAGGGTCGGGCGCGTGGGGAGGATAAGGTAAGGTTAGTAGTAGCGCGGTTTCGTGAAAAGTGCTACTGCTACGGAGCGTAGTAGTAGCGCCGGTTACGGACACGCACTGCTGCTAAGTGGGCCTAGCCATCTGCGCCCAGTACAAACATAGCAGTAGCGCGTTTTGCTAGCACGCGCTACTGCTAAAATTGTAGCAGTAGCGCGGTTTATTTACACACGCTACTACTAAGTAGCAGTAGCGCACGATTTTGTCCAACGCTACTGCTAAGATGCTGTGTATAAGGTTTTCCCTAGTAGTGTCACGCTCAAGTGCTCAACCTACACGTGCATGCACACACATTAGGCCCTGACAGACCCATACACAACCAGGTGGTTCCCGCGCACGGGTTGGAGTCTTGACGCGCCTGTGTAAATTTGTGTTTATCTGACCTTTTTCCTATGTGAACTGACAGGTGGGACCCACAAGGAACGTGGTCAATTTAACTAGTCAACAAGTGCCACGCAGACTATTTGGCCGGTCAACAGAGTGCAATCCTATGCTGAACGGTGACCAAGTGACCGTATAATCACCGCAAAACGTATATAGTGACCGTAATGAGCGTATTCGGAAGTCCGGTGATCGTATTATGCTTTTCGCTTGAAATACACTGACCGCCCGTGTATTTATCTCTTCTCTCGCTCTCTCTGTGGAGCCGAGTAGGCCAATGTGACAGTGCCTAAATTGGCGCACGCCACCTCATTATTGTTGTACTAGTTTCGTAAGAGCGAACAAGCATTCACGTCTACTGTACAAACTGTAGATATGAGTTACAAATGCTATGAAGACGAATACAAATATTTGAATCCACTTTATGCCCAATTTCTTTGTGTAGGCCCTCCAAAAGTACATCTCTACACGTTCTCGTATGTTACATCTAACAACTATACAATACAACACTACTACTACACTCTAACACAATAAATCATATGTGTTTTTAGTTTTACTAGATCTCATATTGTTACTTAATTATTCAGTTTGCATACATTAAAATTGCCTTTGAAATGTATGGCTAGTATCATCTACCGCGCTGGAAAAATCCCGCCTTTGCCTATTTAATCGGGTTTGTATCGATGGATCGTGCGAAACAGCAAAACTATAGTAGTACCACAGTACAAGTAACAGTTCACTAGGCCGCCGTGTCGTGTACTCCTCCGTTGTAAGAGTGGAGCGCTCGCTTTCATAAATGTTGTAGTCCCTTTCGCCGACATGTGGGACGTCAAGCAACGGGGTCCACGTGCCATACCGAAATAACGGTGCAGAGCAGCAGGGGTGAAGCACCCCAGTCATGGCCCCGGCGTAGTAATGAGCAATGAGGCGTCAAATCACAAAGCTACACCTTTCCCGCAGTTAAGTTGGAGGGACGAAGTAATAATGCTAAAAAAAGAAGTTGAAGGGACGAAGCAACCATCATTTCACTCGTTGCTGAATCCGCTTCTCCCTCATGTTCTTCAAGTTAACCACGTGTTGCTTCTGCCGTTGTTCTGCCTCATGTGGGTCACGGATCGGCTTGGTAAAGCTCTGACATGTGGGACCGCATGTTAGCAACCCGCCAGGCCAACGTCCTCTAAAAATAAGAAACCTCCCCAGCCATCCGCACGGCAAAATCACCTCCTTTTTACTAATCTTGATACTATAATTTTTTAGATCAATATAATCGAGATTTGTATAGATAGCACATAGGAGCAAAACCAAGTGGTACGGTTAAGGGCATCCATGATGTGTAGCCAAATGTGAAAATAGCTTTTGGCATCGATGGGAACCATTGTGGACAGTGCTGCCAAAGCCAAAAAGATGGAACCCAAGCTCCCTAATTGATTGATTGAAGGAATAGAAAAGTGCAACCTCACTCCTCTTTCTCCCGTGCTTGGACGCATGTACAGTATAGAGCACACAGTCTACTCCCCTGTCCCTTCTACCACAAATCACAAAGCAGTGAGGCATCAAATCACAAAGCACGGACGAAGCAACCATCATTTCAGTCTTCGCTGACTCCGCTTCTCCATTGTCTTCTTCGAGAAACCACCTTACGGCACTAATCTGGACGGATGACGCTATTGTGTATTACTAGTACATTTACGCATCCTTTGGTTCAACAGACTTCCTGGATGCAAATAAGGCAGTTGTCTCGGCTTGCAGGCGGTACTTGCGAACGACTTACCGTGGTCTCCCTCAATGGTGTTCTCCGTCGAACGCACTTTGCCAAACC
The DNA here is from genome assembly GCF_018294505.1 of Triticum aestivum. Classification (NCBI taxonomy): domain Eukaryota; kingdom Viridiplantae; phylum Streptophyta; class Magnoliopsida; order Poales; family Poaceae; genus Triticum; species Triticum aestivum. The sequence continues at coordinate 327,551,478 of NC_057814.1, read as the reverse complement.
ACAACGATCGAGATATCGTCGACATCACCGCAATGGGGAAGGAAGTCAAATAGTTAGTACCTCCATTTTTTGTACACAAGGCTAGTATATCAAAATTACAATTTGTAGAAGGCCACTAACACTAATCGAGGCAAAATTGATGGGGTTTGCCGCGTACTAGCAACCAAGGACATTAATATACCCTTGCATGCATGCGGAAGTGAGAAGGTTGGTTTGCATGGCGCTGCATTAATCAAGTGATGAGGAGTGAGATGGTTAACTCTTTGGGCGCTGGAGAAAATTTACGCATTAATTGACACGTCAAAGAGGATTTGTATCGATCAATCTCGCGAAGGAAAAACCCGCCTTTGTTTTTTAACACAAGTAGTACTACTACGTACGTACTTGTATCCTGTTTGGGTCTAGGCCTTGCATTGCCATACTTCGCCACACCTTTTTGCCAACCTTGCCTAAAGTTTTAAAAATGAAAAGGAGGTACACTTGCGCACGGCTGTCGCGGTCACACCGAACCCTCACACAGTCGCTCTTGCACGCCGCAAACCCAACCAAGGGAACGCACCCTCACTGACATGTGCTACCGCATGTGATCAAACCAAACTCATCCATCCTACCGCTGACACATAATCTTTGTTCATACAGTATGTTTATCCAACGCATGTTGGGGAAGATCCATACGGCCCGTGTGGTGGTCTGTTGGGGAAGAAGAAGAGGTGAGGAAGAAGGGTTAGGAGACGTAGGATATTCATCCAACCGCCTGAAATGGTCGAGTGACCCAAATGATGAAAGTCAGGCGACTTGCATAAATATATGTTTTTACACAGCAAAAGATCCCTAAAAACAACAACATAAAGAAAAACTATCACTGCTCGCGGAACGAGACGGCCTCGTCGTCTTTGGCTGCTGGCGCGAACCAGCCGTAGCTGCCGACGTGTGTCTCCGCACCATAGTTGTCCTGGGCCTCCCGCTACTCGTTCACGCGGAGCGTGCTGGCGCTCTGCACGGACGAGAGCACCGCCCGGTTCAAGTCCAGGACATCCGGTTCCGCCTGCATGAGGGCCTCGATGGCAGCGGCATCCGCGCGCTCCGCGTCGAGTTGAGCCTCCGCCGCCCGGTTCAAGTCCAGGACGTCCGGTTCCGCCTGCAGGAGGGCCTCGATGGCAGCGGCATCCGCGTACTCCGTGTCGAGTTGAGCCTCCGCCGCCCGGTTCAAATCCGGGACGTCCGGTTCCGCCTCCAGGAGGGCCTTGATGGCAGCTGCATCCGCGCGCTCCGCATCAAGTTGAGTCTCCGCCGCCCGGTTCACATCCACGACATCAGGTTCCGCCTGCAGGAGGACCTCGATGGAAGCGCCATGCGCGCGCTCCGCGTCGTGTTGAGCCTCCGCCTCCCGGTCGTCCTTTAGTATCGCCAGGTTGAACCGCTGGTCCGCCTGCACCATGGGGGACCCGGACGCCTGCACGAAGTCGACGTCCATTGTCTCATACGCATCCGGGGCCTTCTGCGCCGTGACCTTCGCCATGAACATTGGATCGGCTTCCTCCTCCTCGGAGCTTGGCTCCAGAGAACTCATGGATTGGCCGACCGCAAAGTGAGCTTGGGAACGGAGGTCTGTGGCGCCGACCACTGCCGTGATTTCTGCGCGGCGCTCCGGCGTCAGCATCTTGTAGTACATGATCTTGCGGCGCACCATGGCTTTACGGTGAACTAGGGGATGCTTGATGCGGGCTAGGGGATCGAAAGGTGGGGGAATGGGCTGGAGAGGAGGTGTGGTTTTGGGGCAGTGGCTGGCGTACGCCGAGCAATGAAGGTTCTGGTGTGAATAGTGGTTCCTGTGATGACCGGTCAATCGGTTTTGACTGTACATCGCTCTTGTCGCGTTCGCACTGCACCCCGGCACGCTGGACCCTCCACGTCACTCACCGAATGGAACGCGCTTCGTCTTGTGTTTTCGCTCGCTTGTGGGACCGCAGTTGAGAGCAAACCGATGTCCCTCCCCCTCCCCCGCCCGCGTCATTTATACTACTACTCTCTCCGTTTTATGCGGAGTAAATAAAAATAGAGGGAGTATACTACTAGTACTATGAGCACTGCATACTCTACTGCAGATGTTGTCAGTACTCCACTAGTACTATTGGACAGGGAGCTAAAAAAAAGTTACTATTGGACTTGCTATACGTGGCGAAATCCTAGTAGGAAGAGCATGCATGAGAACAAGCACATTCACGTGTTTGAAAACAAATTGGAAACCATCTCTGTTTGAATACAAATCTAGGAGTACATACGAATCTAATAATATTGATTGGGCGTTGTTGAATGTTGATAATTTTTTCTATAAGTTTGATCAAAGTAGAGATACTTTGACTACACATAAAACTTATATCTAAACTAGAAAGGATTGGAGGGAATATATTGTACGTTCAAAAGTGAATGAACATTGAATACACTTTGTATATGATTTGCTGATGCGATGATCACCGGTTCAAAATTTTGAATCCTCCTTAGGTATCACACATGCACCCACTCGTTCTCTCTCGATTTCATCTCGGGGTCCGAAGATCGATTGAAAGACGACTAGGGTGGGTACAATACGTTCGTTTCGCTTTTGAACGTACAATATACTCCCTCCGATCCCCACAGACCCCCGGGTCATTTCTATGATAGAAATAGACCAAACCTTTATCTCCTTGCACGACACGCATTTGATCTCTCAACATCAATCGATCTTGTCAAGATGTGTCGGGGCATGAACCGAATGGGACGTCAAAACTAGACGGGAAGCGACAGATAGTGGAGGCAAAGTGAAACTTTAAATGAACCGTTTGTCTGTATGCATGTCGGACAAATTACAACATTGGAAATACAAGCATGGTCTGGGCCCACATGCGAATGATACTCGACGGAATGTTCAAATGAGGCATGCGGGGGGATGGACTTGACCGGAGGGCGGCATGATCGATGGAGAAGAGGGTTGGAGAGGAATGAGAAATAAGCAACGCCACATGATTATACTTGAACGGCTCAAATAAACAATAAGTTGTCTCGTTTTCCCTTCCGTCTTGGTCACGGAGTAAGATACTCCCTCCGTTTTTATTTACTCTGCATATTAGGTTTGACTGAAGTCAAATTCATAAAATTTGACCAAATTTATAGAAAAATATGAACATTTACAATAGCAAATCTATATGATGTGAAAGTATATTCAATAATGAATCTAATGGTATTGATTTGTTATTGTATATGTTATTATTTATGTCTATAAACGTTGTCAAAGTTTACAAAGTTTGACTTTGAGCAAAGCTAAAATGCGGAGAAAATAAAAACAGAGGGAGTATGCAGGAACTAGTATAGTTACTACTGCCGGAAGATGATAAGTTGGACCCCCAAATGAGGGCACGGAACGGGCACACCTCAATTATTCCTTCAGATAGTCGGACACCTACATTAGCACACCACCCGACTACTTAATCAAGTGTTACACTTCACTAGTTGAAAAGGAAAAGGGTGGTACCGTACCCAAAACCACCACACTTGGGGCTAGGGTAACAACTTGGTACTGTACCACATTTGAACCAGGGCACAAAAATCACCTGTTCTGCGCCTAATGCGCAACGCGGAGCACTAACGCTTGAATTTGGCCGGGAAAACAGGGAAACCGACATGTGGGGCACACCTGTCGGGATGACGTGGCGCAGACTAGTCCAATGGAGGAGCTGGCCCACGACCTCCTCGCCACTGGCAACCGTTCATGTGGGTCGTGGGGGCCAGCAACGTGGCGCAGCTCCCGCACAGCCTCTGGACACGGCGACCATGGTGAGCGACGCGCTCATCGTCGCTGGACACGGACGGCTTCAGTGTGCCGAGGGTGGCATTAGCAGTGTGGCGCGACCAACAGATCAATACCCGGCTCGTCGAGGATGCACGGGGCGCCGAAGTGCGCGCGTGCCACAACGCATCCGCGGAGTGTTGTAGCGCGGCCAACTGCATCCCCAGGACCTGAGACCATGCCGGGTCGTGTGCCTTCTCAATGACATGTGGGGATCACATGTGACAAAGGGCGTATCCAACGTTGCCGCGACCGCAGCTGACTACCCTGGCACACCAAAAACCATCGTCCCTCGTGCCGTCGCGCGGTGCGTTCCCAGCCGGGGCCAGCTGCCCGCATTCATGCTGTCCGTCCGTATGCCATCGTTAAGAGGCTCGGTGCCCGAGGAACTAACTCCGGTGACTTAATGACGCACCCGGACGCTTGGCCTCACCGGAATGTCCTACTCAAAGCGGCAACGCCCAGCTAAACTCCACACCATAGCGCACCGTCCTGCTACCTGGTACCCCATTCACCATGACCGCGAGTGCGAACGCTCTGCGGTAGAGCTTGTCTTCAGGGATGAAGCTCGAGGTCGCTGTCGGTGTCAAAACCAGCCGATCTCGGGTATGGGGTCCCAAACTGTGTGTATGTGGATCGAAGGTAACAGGAGGCGGGGGACACGATGTTTACCAAGGTTCGGGCCCTCTTAATGGAGGTAACACCGTACTTCCTGCTTGATTGACTATGCTGAGTATAGGGGTTACAAGAGTTGATCTAACTCGAGATTGTAAAGGCTAAACCCTAGATGTCTAGCCTGTATGAATTCTGATGATCTCTACGGACTAAACCCTCCAGTTTATATAGACACCGGAGGGGGCTAGGGTTATACATAGTCGGTTTACAAAGAAAGGAAGTTTCATATCCGGACGCTAGGCTTGCCATCCATGCAAAGGACAGTCCCGTCCAGACACGGGGGAAGGCCTTCAATCTCGTATCTTCACGGCCCATGTCACATAGCCCGGATGCTCGGGGACCCCCTAATCTAGGACTCCCTCAGTAGACACTAAACCAGGCTTCAATGACAACGTGTCCGGCGCGCAGATTGTCTTTGGCATTGCAAGACGGGTTCCTCCTCCTCCGAATTCTCCAAAGCAATTTGAACAAAAGAACTGTATTCGGCTTTTCAGTGACGACGCATCATCTGGCTTCATATCTTCAGCTTTGCAAGGTGGGCCCTCCAAGATACTTCGGACAACTTTGGCTTTACATTAAATATCATACGCTTCAGCTTCTGCGCCACCGTCGCCTCAGCTTCCACGTGCCAGACGAATACGAAGGATCCAAGTGTTTTTACAGATAACACCCTGACTTTGTAGGGAAGGAGTCTATTTAAGGAGATTGGATCTCAGATGCCATTCCACACCAGGCGAAAATCCTTAGAGCTTGCCACAGGAAAACCGCGCAAACATGGCTGGCGCTCCCAATTCTTCCTCACACCCCCACGTCCCTCAAAAAGGCGATTGGGAGAGCTGCTCAGTATCCCACGCCCAGCTAAACAAGCTTCAGACGCAGGGGTATCTCCCTCCCGCGGATCTAGTCCCCGTTCAGGCGGGATTAACTTCCATCAATGGCGAAGCCCTGGCGCAAAACTTCCCCAATCCTACTGAAGGGGAGCAAGTGTGCTTTGTTTCCTTCCTATTAAGAGGCGTTGGATTTCCAATCCACCCTTTCCTCCAAGGTCTCCTGGAGTATTATGGCCTCCAACTGCACAATCTCACCCCAGGCTCCATTCTGCACATCGCGGGCTTCGTCGCCCTTTGCAAGCTGTTCCTAGGCTGCGAGGCCCATTTTGAGTTATGGAGGAAAGGGTATAACAGTTAGTACCATGCCGTAGTGAACTGATGTCTACTTCATTGTGCATACAAAGATCCTGTTGTTTTTTTGTCGCTAATTTCTTTATCGTAACAATCTTTCTGAGTGTCTTGACTTGACTGATATTAATGGACAACTCATTTCCACATATGGAAAAAGGGTCAAATAGTGGGTCAAAACCTTTGACAGCAGGACCTACATGTGCAAGACCAAATTGTTCAAAACCTAATATTTAAAAACAAGAAGTGGAAAGGCGTGTTATTAACAACATGCCTAATATTTAAAAACAGGCAAACGTAGTCATTCAAACTTGTATTGTGTAGGTCTAAGTACGCTAGTTATTGGCCCTGTTTGGATCCATGGGTTAGACTTAGTTTGAGTTAGTTTGGTCTCAAATAGCCCTAAAGTATCCAAACCTAAGGGCTAGTTTGAGCTAGTTGCGTCAAACCCACCAAAACAACTATCCCACCCAAGAGGTACTGATATGGGCTAGTTCTCCTAGTGCATTTATTGTCAATTTAACACTGTCATGCAAACACCTCTTTGGCTAGAGTTAGTTCAGGGTTAGTCATTGTTGAGTATCATTGTTATTTAGGAAACGTATGACATCATAGGATTTATTCTACCTTGACTTGTACTATAAGATGACCATGTACTCCTATATATATGCCCACGAGGCTCAAGCAATACAATCTACTATTCCACCAATCTCTCTCTCCCTTTTAACCGTCATGATCTAGAAACTAACTCTAACCTCTAGCTAAGTTAGAGTATCCAAACACTGCCATTATTAAATCAAATGGAAAGGCGTGTTCAATACTCCCTCCGGTCCTTTTTACTCTAGATATAAGAATTGTCTCAAGTCAAACTTCATAAAGTTTGACCTTATTTATATGAAAAAATATCAACAACTAGCATGCTAAAGTTATACGATATGAAAATTTAAGTCATGACACTACAAAAAAATACACTTCCGTGATGATATGTGTTTCTCACAGTAGGTCACCTTTTCTCTCATGTATGTACATCCATGACGATTTTATGACAAAATAAAGATAGGCATGCCTGTGCTGTCGTAGAAGTGTTCCATGACAATACCAAAATTATCATCACGGAAGTGTTCACTTCCATGACGATAAATGACGCGTCATGGAAGTGCTTTCGTCAAGGGTAACCGACACGTGGCATCCACCATAACGGGTCGCCTTTAAGCTATCAGGTCCGGTTTTGGATCCGATAACCCGTTAACAGCCCGGACCAATGGGGATTTTCCATGTGTAAAATTCTCATTGGCCGAAGGAAACACGCTTCAGCTCATCATTGGGTCAGATAGGCGCCTATGATATGTCGACACGTGCGACGGCCCAACACTGGCCCATTTAGCTTATAAAGGCCGACCCGTTTGACTTGGTCAAAAGTTAGCGGGCCGGCCCATGAAAAGCCTGTTAACAGTCTGTTCGCATATAACCCATTTTACGGCCTGGTAACTCACGGCCCGTTAGGGCCTTCCCAGAATTGGCCCAACAGCGTCATGTGGGCCGTCGAGTATAACACCAGCCCGTTTCACTTTTGTCCCATGTATGGCCCATGATGTCTTTCGGCCCATACGAGGCCTTTCGTATCTTTAGGACCTTTAGTGGCCCACGGTGACTCTAGCCCATAATGAACAGTAAATTTCTTTGTACCAATCAACGGCCCATGATTCACATGGGCCGTTTCCAGCCCGTGTTAGCTTTCGGCCTACTGACGGCCCATACGTTCTTGGGCTCCTTTCCGGCCCTCGATTACTTCCGGCCCGTTACTGGCCTATTCCCCTAATGGGCCAAAATCGGCCCATGGTTAGAATCGGCCCATTTGTGGCATGTTAACCCTTTGTGCCGTTTCCAGCCCATCCTATATTCTGGCCCATTAACGACCTGCTATGCCTGTGACAGAATTAAGCCTTTGCTGTCTTTCGGCCTGTTAACGACCCGTTATCATGTTGGCCCGATACCAATTACGCCCGTTTATAGCCCATGTGGACCCATTTATCCGACGGCCCGAGGCCCACCGATTCTATGGCCCGTTGGAGGCCCATTTATCCGACGGCCCGTAGGAGGCCCATGGATCCTACGGCCTGTAGTAGGGTCAACATTACCACGGTCGGTATATTGCCCATGGTTGTTGCGGCCACTAGCAAACCAGGGAAAAAGAAGACTAGGAAATAAATAAGCCCGAAACTAATGCTAGGCTATTAAGGCGATTGCACAGATTATATCCACTGGGCATCAAAGTTCGACACCAGTGCAAATATAGGGAACACCCTACACTATACAAAAATGGTTTGCTGTTTTCTTCAGTCGGTGGCTGCACGTTAAGAACAAGTTTTGTATCGCAACAAAACAAATTACAACCAAAAAACAAAAGGAAGGTTGGCATAAAAGTCAACAGTCTGGCAGATAAATGCACCACCAGAATTTCAGAAGCTCAGTTCATTTGATCTGGCTATTACGTTTCCATGCTGTATTGTCCGATGGAGCACCATAACCTTCACCTTCATTTCTCCTAGGCTCCTGAACGACATAGAAAATGTCCGATAGTCTGGTTTCAAAACCATGCATATCTTGATGACATCGAACAATGGCTGTCCTTGTTTCACAAAGGGTCTCTGTTAGGGAATGGACTTGTGTCTGGAGCGCAGATGTAACATTGTTTTTAGCTTGCCTATCTTGATCATGAGACAGTTTGGACGAGATTGCCTTAACAACCAACCCAGTATTACGCAGGAACATGCTTTTGGCACTGTTAGTGGACAGGTACTGACCCACTGCAACAAGAGGTGACATTGCAGTTATAGTTGCCTCGTCACCTTCAGAAGGTGGCGGTTCCACCATTTTTTCCATAGCTTGCTGAAAAGTTGAGTTTTTTAATTAGTAGTACCAAAACAGAAGATATTAAGGAGGCAGCAAAACCAAACAAAATAGCTTTGGTCTATATACATAACTTATTCTGGTGAACCCGTGTAAAATATTAGTTGTATTTTACTTCAAAGTACATAATAAAACCAGGTTCCAAACATATGACCATGTACCATGGCTAATGTATTGTATATTTCTTCACATCATACTGACAGCTAAGGATAAAAAGACAAAGTTTATAATACGATAAGCATAGTATGACATCATTCATTTCACAAAACAACTGAGAACAGACAAACAGGAAATTGTAACATTGTGTGGGCAGGTCCAGCACAGAACTAGATTACCGATCAAGATCAAAGGATCATCACTCCTCTCTTTTAAACCTTGTAAGGTGCAATGATACGATAAGACAATTGTGTATAAAATTGAAAAGAGTAATAGACATTGGCTGCAAACCATGCAGTTCAATGCACGAGTCAGAGTAAGTAGTAGTTAAAAGGCATGAGGATTAAGGACTTACAACAACGGCTTTGACTGGTGTAGTCATGCCCTTTGTCTTGCTGGTGTGACAGTCCTTGAAGATTTCCACAGCATTTGGTTCAGGCACTTTTTGGTCCTTGCGGGCTTTCCTCTGCATTTGGAACAAGTCAATATAGATATGATAATATGGCACAACGAAAAGAGTGAAACAACAACTAACTACAAGAGCCTCGTAGTGTGCAATTTAGCTACGAGATCCTGTCATCTGTTGGAATTTCACTTTTGTACGGTTGGCCCTTGTTCTTTGAACAGTTCACCCATAAGAAGATAGATTTGTGAGGCACATGCGTAAATATGAGTTCAACATGTGATCTGATCACATACATATAACATACCTGATACTTTGGATCAGACCAGTGTTTAACGAGGCCACTCCAGTCTTCATCCAATATATTTTCCACTGGAGATGTTTGGGCAAGTTCATGTTAGCCTTGCCTTCAAAGTGAGTTTTCCTCAAGTTATACTGATACTGTCGCAGAGCAGACTTGAAAACATGGGTGCAAGCTTGTCTGGTTGCATCATCTTGGCTATCCAACTTGAAGCTCATCTGTTGAAAATTATGGGAGTCTCATTATCAGCAACCTAGAAAGTATGGGACAGAGCAAGACGATATTACTAGTTTCCATACATAACCATACTTACAGATAAATGGTCGAGGAAGGTGTTGAACTGGGTTTCATCTTCGTCAATCCTGTACTGAATCCATGTTGGGAGGATACGTGCATGACACCTAACGGCATCCGCTGCCTCTAATACTAACTTGGCTGACTCTGTAGCATCACGTGGCCTTTTTAAACCTGCCTCAAAACGGATCTGCATTCTTCCTCCTCTAGATTTAGTTAACCTATCGAGCATTATCCCTGATGTTTGTTTCCTCTTGTGCCTAGGTGCTAGTCCAACAACAAACATAGGAAGTGTTAGTGTACATCAAACTGTGAGACTACATATAAAGAAGCATGCAACTGTAACTTGACTCCAACAACTACCTTCTTTCTGTTGAAGATCACAAGGTTCGTCTGATCTTGCCAACTTGTCTTGTGTCAAGAGTGATTCAAAAGTAGTGTCAGGTGGAAAGGGAGCTTGGGAACGTGCTGCTAGCTGAGTTAACAAATGAGTAACTCGTGGAGGTGGTGGTACTATGGAAGGTGTTGCAACAACTAGGGCTGTCTCTGCTTGTTTGGTGGCAGTTATTAGTTTCTGTTTGGCTTGTTTTGCAGCTCGTGTAGCACGGGATACCCCGTTTGTACAATTTTTCGCTGGACTTTGACCTTCTATTGCACCATCAGTACCAGCAGAATCTGCATAATTCTTCTGCTTCCGTTTCCGTGTGTCCTTAGAACTAACACCATCCCCTGTCATTCTATGTTCCTTCCTCTTTCTCTGTGCCATGTTAAGTCAAGCTGACAAGAAAAAGGAATAAAAATTTAGTTCTTCGGAACAAATTGATGCGTGATACAGACGAACTGAACTTTGATGTTAGACAACCGTATGATAGGAGGATGTAATATGTACGAAAAATAGGACGGCATGAGATAATCAGAACTATGATGTGTAAACTAAGCAGAAGGCATTTCACTAAATTAGAAGCAATGCAATGGAAGGTAGACACCATATGAAAGATGCTACAAATATCGCTCTGCCAAGTTAACAGTGTCTCGTCATAACTGGCGTTTAAACAAATGTGAAGCAGTACAAGAAATAAATCATATGCAGGATGCAAACAACATCACAGTACCAAGTTAAATGTCTCTCGTCATTAGTGCCATTGCATATTCACAACATTGCATATTCACAGCTTTTGATGTGTAAACTAAGCAGAAGGCATTTCAACAAATTAGAAGCAATGAAAGCTAGACACCATATGTAAGACGCAATGAATATCACTCTACCAAGTTAAAATTGTCTCGTCATTAGTGCCATTTCAACAAATTAGTAGTACAAGCTAGAAAATAATGCGAGATGTAAACTATATCAAACTCCCAAGTTAAACGTGTCTTGTGAAAAGCGATTGTTGCAGGTTACACAACAGTAGTACTTTGATGTAAGAACATGGTGTGATAGACAAATATTGTATGTTCTAGAAACAGGAACACGTGTCTTATTCACAAGTATAATGTGTAAAGTAAGCAGATGTAATTCAACAGAAGCAATACAAGCTAGACATCATACATAACATGCAACCACATATAACAACGCCATGTTAGAGGGAGCACCTGTGATGGTGTACAAGGGTAGACGTGCTCATCATCAACACAACTACTTTGAGTGTCTATGCATGTGTTGTCTTCCAAATCTTGTTGGGGGGATGGCCGAGTAGAATGTGGAAAGGCCCTCCGTTTGGAAGAAGCACCTTTATCTACTGCTTTGCGAATTTCCTTCTACTTTATTGGTTTTGCATTGTCAAGTAAAACCGACAAGAAAAATCAATAAAATTCACTCTTCAGAACTCATTCATGGATGATATGACAATCACTACCTTGATGTAAGGCAAACACATGATACGAGGATGGAATATGCATGAAAAACAGGACGGCATGGCATATTCACAACTATTTGTGTAAACTAAGCAGAAGTAATTTAATCAAATTACAAGCAATACAAGTGAGACACTGTATGCAACATGCAAGACAATATCACACTGCCAAGCTAGAGAAAGCACGTGGGATACCAGTTTCGCCGGAAGGCCGCCATCAGTCCCTGCCTTATTTTTTCCTTCCTATTTCTTAATTGTATTGCTTTGTCAAGTCAAACCCACAAGAAAAATGAATAAAAATTCACTTTTCAGAACTCATTGATGCAGGATACTGACGAGCACTACTTTAATGTAAGGCGACCACATGATAGAACGATTGATTGTGTAAGAAAAAAGGACAGCATTACATATTCACAGCTATAATGTGTAAACGAAGGAGAAGGCATTTCAACAAATTAGAAGCAATGAAAGCTAGACACCATATGAAAGATGCAATCAATATCACTCTACCAAGTTAAAACTGTCTTGTCATAAGTGCCATTTCAACAAATTAGAAGTAGTACAAGCTAGAAAAGAATGCGAGATGTAACCTATATCACACTCCCAAGTCAAACGTGTCTTATGATAAGTGATTGTTGCAGGTTACACAACAGTAGTACTTTGATGTAAGAACATGGTGTGACAGACAGATATTGTATGTTCTAGAAACAGGAACACGTGCCTTATTCACAAGTATAATGTGTAAAGTAAGCAGATGGAATTCAACAAAATTAGAAGCAATACAAGCTAGACATCATACATAACATGCAACCACATATAACAGTGCCAAGTTAGAGAAAGCACCTGTGATGGTCCACTAGGGGAGACATGCTCATCATCAACACAACTATGTTGAGTGTCTATGCATATGTTGTCTT
>NC_057814.1:327205808-327218084 GCF_018294505.1 Triticum aestivum | reverse complement strand
CCCGTAGAGAGGGAAGAGAAGGTGTGTGCGCGTGAGAGGAGTCGACATCGAGAGAACGTGTTTGTTCGAGAGACACCAAGGAAGACTACTATATATCGATGGTGCATGTAGGCGGGAATTAAACAAAGGGATGGTCTTATTGGTTTCGGGGATATAGGGGAAGAGTGAGAGGCGGGGGGGGGGGTGGCTAGAAGGAGATTGTTAAGTGTGAGTGTGTGTTTCACCCATCCAGGCGGAAGTTATGTGCACAAAAGAGGAGAACGATTCGATGTGGCGTTAGGATTGAGGGTAATTAAACTTATGGAAACATAGAGACCTTGAACGTGCATGTGTGAGAGGTATACATGTATACGTGGGATGTGTGTGTGTGCCCGCGCGCATGATCAAGATAAAAGAAAGAAGACATAAGTCATAAGATCAACGACATGGGAGAGACGGATCGGTATGACAATATGCATGCATGTGAGAATGTAGGGAAGAAGGCCCGACAATTGAGCATGTGTTTTTGTCTTTAAGAGATAGTGGCGTGGGCTGGAGCATGCATCTATGGCGAGCAGAGGGAGTGAGGTGCAACGATTGTGCAAAAGAGACCAACCTGTAAATGCATATGTATGGAGAGACATATATAGTGTGGGTGATAGGAAGCAAGACTCCGTGCGAGAAAGAAATGTTGACGGAGAAACTATAGATAGATACAGAGATGGAGATGCTAGCTAGAGGGACATCCACTAGTTTGGGTGTTGGAGATGACCGTCGGGTGGTTCAAAGGGTGAAGATGTGTGTGAGAGGGCACTTGACTGCATGTAGAGAGAAACATATGTAGTGTGCGTGATAGGAATCAAGAGTGAGGGCGAGAAAGAAGGTTGATGGAGAAACAAATAAATAGAAAGATAAAGATGCTAGCTAGTGTGCGTTAGAGATAGGGGTCGAGTGGATCAGAAGGCTGGGTTATGTGTGTGGGTGTGAGAGAGATAGAGAGAGGGTGCATGTGAGTCACATACAAACAGATATCAGAGAGAAATGAGATCCAGAGAGACGGAGTTTTGTATCTGCGAGAGAGAAAGATATTTCACAACGAGAGTGATAGCTAGAGAGACATACGAGGGAACGCAAGATATCTCTAGGGAGAGAGGGTGTGTGTGAGCGACATACAAGAGAACAATGGAGAAATATGAGACCCTGGGAGACAGAGTTTGTGTTTGTGTGTGAGAAAGAGATATTGAAGAGGAAGAGTCGTAGTTTCTCATATCTAAGGAGCGAAAGACATCTCTGTATGAGGGGTGTGCGAGTGGCACACATGGGAATAGTAGAGAGAAATGAGACCCCGGGAGACAAAGTTTTGTGTTTGTGTGAGAGAAAGAGATTCCACATGGAGAATCATAGTTAGAGACAAATAGCAGGGAGCGAGATATACTTAGAGAGAGATAGAGTGATGAAGGTCGAGGGAGAGAGTACTGTCAGTGTGTTACAAAGATAAAAGATCATTGTCGACATACAGGTAGCACGAGAGATACCTGAGAGACGATGAACGCGTATAGGTCCAGAGAGATAGTCCTATATAAGCATGAGTGATAGCTATATGAGACGAATATCTGGATTAAAGGGGATTCAAATATTTAAACTGGAGATCACGACATCGATAATATCATAACGCAAATTGGTGTATCAAACATGCATATTCATTTGAATTTGGGCACACGTGTAATGTTATATAGTTTATCAATATTGGTGATCCATAGATTCTTCAATTACAAACAATGCATGGTTTATATGCAATTAATGTCTAAACGGGATTACACTATATGTTGCATGTGTGAAACACATTATACATGTTTGAGAAGTAAAAAAACCCGCATGAAACACACATTAATGGGAGACAGTTAGCGAGGAATGCATACATTGGATTTCAACATAAAGTGATTTCAAATATTTGAAAATCCAAATTGATGGATACAACCTTATGAATCTGAGATCATGCCATTTGTAAACATATTTATGTATAAATGGTGTTGTGCTTTTGAAAGTATATATAAAAAATGATGTATATAGAATGTAATTCCAATTGAAAATGGATCCCGCCCAAAAAAAAGAATACAAACGGGATTCGAATTGAGTTGGCACGGTAAACGTGCACTCTGGAAAATTTGAACGAAGCGAGGAAAGTCGCAGTAACCGCCCGAAACCAAAATCTGCGAGATGGAAATCACTACTGCCTATCCCTGCCACGCAAAGCCTATCTGCTGGATTTCTATAGGTTTCGATAGGGGTAGGTTTGCAATTTCACCCAAACGTGATGTAACCGCCTCTCACCCGGATTCATACACGGTGGGCGCCAAAACACAGTGTGTCCTCGGCCAAAATCGACTCCCTCCCAGATTCATATTCATACACGGTGGGCGCCAAAAACAAACTCTCGTCGGCAAATATTCGGTGTATGCGAGATTACCGTCCTATCCCCAACGGACTAATGTTGCTGTGATGTAGTAGAAATTTGAAACGGGGGCTAAGTTTGTAAATTTCCTCGCATTTGAGACAAGCGCGCCCTGAATACATGGTTCCCCTTCCTCTCTACCTCCCTTTTCCCCATTCGTACTCCGTGGGCGCCAAAACACCCTATCCACCCCACCCTCCTCCATCCGCCGCTGTCCGCCACCCCATCCACCGCCGTCCTCCTCCACCATGTCGGAGCTGATACCCCGACGCCGCCGTCCATTACAAGAGATCGACCTCTCTCATCCACGGCTTCGGACCGGGAGCCTTGCATCCCGTCCTCTCGCTTCATCCCCGTCGTCGTCCACCTTGCCGGCACCGCTCCTATGACCGTCTCGTCCACCGCGCCCTGCCGCCATCGTCTACCCTCCTAGATCTGCTTCCACGACGCCGACAGCCATCGCTACCGCAGCACCGTCAAATTCTCAGCAGATGCGTACACGGCGCCGCACCAGAGGCGGTACTCTTTCGTATCTGCTCAACTTATTTATCACAGCAAGAAAATAGATCGCCACTGCTTTACTCTGATTTCTTGTCTTGGTTGCGAAGTTGCCTTTGTCCGGTTTGCACCTTCAGATCCGCCATGGCACGCTCAACACTATACTCCCAATGCTTATGGTTTTCCCCTTTTATATTCCACACTAGTTAAATCACAGTAGACTAAATTTCAAA
This sequence comes from Triticum aestivum, assembly GCF_018294505.1. Classification (NCBI taxonomy): domain Eukaryota; kingdom Viridiplantae; phylum Streptophyta; class Magnoliopsida; order Poales; family Poaceae; genus Triticum; species Triticum aestivum. The sequence goes on along the minus strand of NC_057814.1, from coordinate 327,214,922 downwards.
ATTGGATCAGTCGATTTTTCAGAGCTCGCCGGAGTTTCCCGGTGCGATCGAAGGGGCTCGGGTGGTTGTGTGGCCTCGCCGAATGAAGAAAACTCGATGTGGGTGGGGGTTGGGGCGGGGGTGGGGTGGCGGAGGAACACAGGCAGTGGGGGCCGGTGCTCCGGACGGCGGCCCGTGCGGTGTTCTGTATGGGAAGAATCAGAGACGAGGAAGAAGAAGGGTCAGGAGACATATGATCTTCATCCAACCGTCTGAAATGGTCGAGAGATAGCTGGGAGTTGCATTCTTAATGTGCTCTGGTTTATCATGTGTGGGCACTGCGCAACCAACATTTTATTATCCAAAATCTGCTTGCTCTTCTTTACCATGTTCCTCTTCCGTTGTTCTTTAATATGTATTCTCTCCGTTCCTAAATACAAGTCTTTGTATAGATTCCGCCATGGACTACATATGGAGCAAAATGAGTGAATCTACACTCTAAAATGTATCTGGATACATTTGTATGTGATCCATAGTGGAAATCTCTACCAAGACTTATATTTTGGAACGGAGGGAGTATGATAGTAGTACAGTATGTTCCTTGTACTGAAGATGAGCAGGGACATTTGCAGTGTAGAGGTCTATACGGTCGGTTGTGATGGACACTTTGAGCCACTTTGATTCGTAGGATCTTGTAAACATAGGAATAGGATTTGTAGTGGCCTGCCCACTTGAATCCTATAAGAATAGCAAGGAAATGCGGGGAGCTGTGTCGCCATTGAGAGTTACACTGATATTAACAGTACTGCACCTTCACTTGTAGAGAGATGGTATCCGAAGCCTTTCTAGCCGTACCGGCAAACTAGCACATATATTCCAGCAAGTTCCACTTTGCTGATTTTACTCTGATGCTTAAGGTTTTCCCGTTATATCTACACTATGATCTACGTAGCTGCTTTGTGTCGCACTAGCAGCAGTCCACTCTTGAAGCTAAACACTGCAATGACTTACAAAATTGGCACCAAGGCATTGAGTGCCATTCTGGATGCAATGAAACTCATACGCTCCCCACCTATTGATTCTTGTTCAGAATATGATCCTAATGACTATTCTAACCTCGAGGAGTCAAAGGCAGATGGCCTGTCCTGTTCACCCATCAAGGTGCCTGTTCTAATTTGGCAATGTTTTATTGATTGCGGGTATCTTGCATATGTTGTATTGCATTTCTTCTACTTTGTTGCACCGCCATCTGCTTAGTTTACTCATCATATATGTCGAGATGCCATGCCCATCCATTATCAATACAAATTCCATCTGTCATCATACCATGTTTTTCCACTCAAATGTTGTTCTTGTGCATCAGACATCAAAAAGGAAGAGGGTGATTGCCGAACCTGAAGGAGCACCAGCAAAGTCCTTGAAAAACGTGGTGGTGCCGGAGAAATCAGACAGCACCCCACTTATATTGGCTATACAACCAGTGACACAAAACGTAGGACCGACTCCAACAGACTGTACCCATACTTCACTGGCCACACCACTAGCCCCACCACACATGACCTGCACTCCAGCAAAAGGTATACCGATTTCATTTGCCATAGCACTAGCTGTACCACAGAAAAATCCCACTCCAGCAAAAAGTACAGCAAGTCCACCGGCCGAAGACCTATCCCAACTGCAGAGACGGCCAATTCCTGCAGATTGGAACCCCATTCCATTTATTCCCAGTTTAAAAGACAATGCTTTCAATGTTGTTAGGGACTACGTGCATATATTCCCATCATGGGAAGATTATTGTGAAGACAAACACCATTTTCACATCTTCCTGTCCAACTTACGTGTAAGTGCTATTATTGATGGTTATTATTTTCCTGTTTTCTGCTGATTGAACACATCAATGATTTACATTACATTGTTGTAACTAGGCGAGGATCAATCTGGATAGTCATGACGAGCAAAGCTTGCTTGTGCTTTTCAAGGAAGCATTGCAGCAGTATCGGTGTTACCTGAGGAAATCACACTTTGATGGCAAGTCTATAAACGAATTTCTGGTGACGTCTCCTGTGCTAAATTTAGAAGACATTGAATGGAAAAACCTTGTTATGCACTGGTCTCGTTCCCAGGATGAGGTACTGTCTATGAAATCACATGACAATTTGAACTTCTACTTTTCCACATGTGCCTTACGAATCTTTTTTGCAGGAAATCTGCTCGAAGAAGAATTCCGGTTTGACAAGAACGACAGGATATCGGAAATATGCTGCCCACTGCTTTGCTCTTGTTAGTACCTGTTGTCCTGTATCACTGTACTTGCATACATACCTGGTTCATTATGTGACAGCATTATGCATGATAGCTTGCTTATCAATTGTTCGCTCCAAATTATCTGATCTGTATTAATGGTTACATTAGTGTAGAATATATCCAATGCCAATGTTTTTTTAGCTCTACATTGTTCTTGTAAGTACATGCTGTCCTTTATCAGTGTACTTATAATGACAGGTAGTTGTTCATGTACCATCACTCTGCAGCTTATTTTCCTTTGCCCTCCATTTTCTACACATCAGATCTATATTTACTCTTACCATAAGGTTGGTACTGAAGAAGTTTAGCTGTGCATTGCTCTTGGCTGTACCTTTTGCCTGTATTGCTGCACTAACATTTATAGCTACTTGGTTATGTAGCATCACTCTTCATCTTATCTTAAATATTCTCCATTTTTTCGTATATTATCACATCTATATTTACTCTTAACAAAATGTAGAATAAAGGCAATGCTTTTGAAGAAGATTCTATGGTAAACTTCTTGAATTGCCCCCCCCATCAACATGGACAAGGCCTTTATAGAGCCTGTCTTCACCAATAAGGTAAGTTTGTCCATCTCAAGCCTTCAAACTTTGTTGTATATATTTGGTTAGGCATGACTGCAACAGCTGTTTATTTTTGGTGTTTGCATCAAATTGCTTGTTTAAAGTTTATTATGTAGTTCATAAACAAAAGTTTGTCCTTTCTCAATTTAAGATTTCAGTTGTACAACCAAGTTCCTTCTTCATACCATGTAAATTAAACTATATAGAGCAAGTGATCTTCTTTTGCACTTCATGTATGCTTCTGTTCTTCATCCATAATCCAGTGGTGTGGTGAACCTACCCACTACAGCACAAGGTCATATTCTGCAATGTCTTAACTATGAACAATGTCATATCATTATACTATTATTTAAACTATCTCTTTATTTGCCAATCTGAAATGGTATAAATTGACAGCACACTAACCATTGATACTTATGAGTTCTTGATCTGTAATCCAGTGGTGTCGTGAAGCTGCCAACTCCTTCACAATGTCATTTCCTGCCATGTCTTGACCTGAACAATACCATATTGTGTTAACGCAATTTTAAACTGTGTCACTTTATTCGTCAGTAAGAAATGTGATGAATTGTCAGCACTGATACTTTTATGTGCAAAACCTGTCATGTGTCTGCTTGTTTATCTTTCAGAGTGAGGAAGATATAAGTGTTGAACAAGCGCAGTCTCATCATCTTGCTCAGCTGCTTGCGCTGCAGCTCCCCAGCAGGGCTAACCTTTCTTGAACTCTATTGAAGTGCCGTCGGTTTTGTATATTATTTTGTCGGCGTGTTTATTTGCACTGGTGGCGATCTTTGATGCCCAGTGTATGTAATCTGCTGTCTGCTTGTGCTTTATTATCATAGTGGCGAACTTTGATGCCCAGTGGATGTAATATGCCATAATTTCTTTATTGTATAGTCTAGGTTTTTTCTTATTCACGATGTTGCAGTTATTTTACTGTATATATATCCTGTCTTCGCAGTAAACCGGCAAAACCGTAAAATTATGATACATAATCGGGCCGTCATGCAATCACGATGTAGGTTGGGCCTGAAACATGCCGAACAGCTCACAGGCCGGCAGTAGCCCGAAATGAACCCCGGCCCATGATTGTGCGAATCAAATCACGGGCTTTTAACAGGCCAAAATTGTCTCGGTCCTTGTTTGGCCCAATCAGATATCGGCTGCGAGCAGGCCGGATGCAAAACGGGCCGTAGTTAGGCCCAACTATATGACAGGCTTTTAACAGGCCAAAATTAATATAGGGCCGAAATGTTAAACGGGCCTTTAACAGGACAAAACTAATATCAGGCCGAATTACTAAGTGGGCCTTTAGCAAGTGGGCCCAAAAGCATAGTGTCCAGTTGACGGGCCGAATCTTATATGGGCCATAATTGAGCCCAAAGCCTCTTAAAGGGCCAGACCTGATCTGGGCCGTAATTTGGCCCAGAACGTGGTAGGCTTTTAATGGGCCGGATCTCATATGGGCCACTATTAGGTCCGGAGAGTGGCAGGCCATTAATGGACCGGATCAAATATGGGCCGGCATTTGGCCCAAAACATGGCAGCCAGTTAATGGGCTGGCCTACTAGGGTCCTCAAAATCTTGTGGGCCTACAGCTGGGCCGGCCCATTAATGTCGGCGAAATCTCGTGGGCCTTTAGCTGGGCCGGCCCATTATGATCCACAAGAATCTTGTGGGCCTTTACCTGGGCCAGCGCATTATGGCACACAAAAATCTTGTGGGCCTTTACCTCGGCCGGCCCATTATGGCCCGCAAAATCTTGTGGGCCTTTAGCTGGGCCAGCCCATTATGGTCCGCAAAATCTCGTGGGCCTTTAGCTGGGCCGGCCCATTATGGTCCGCAAAATCTTGTGGGCCTTCAGTTGGGCCAGCCCATTTAAACTTGATGGGCCGGTCCACGTGTCAACATATCATAGGCGCGTCTCGCCCATTGGATGAGTGACACCTGTGCCAACGCGGACCTGACACGTGTCGCCTCCAGCCAATGATGATTTTACACATGGAAAATCCCCATTGGTCGGGGCTATTAACGGGTTATCGGATCCAAAACCCGACCCGATAGCTTAACGGCGTTCCGTTACGGTGGATGCCACGTGTCGGTCACCCTTGACGAAAGCACTTCTGTGACGCGCGATTTATCGTCATGGAAGTGGACACTTCCGTGATGATAATTTTGGTAATGTCATGGAACACTTCTACGACAGCACTGGTATGACTATCTTGATTCTATCATAAATTTGTCATGGATGTACATGCATGACAAAAAACGCGACCTACTGTGACAAACACGTATCATCACGGAAGTGTATTTTTTTTGTAGTGATACTACTTGACACTTCTCCCGTGTGCATGCATAGGTATTGTCGGAGCTTCACGGATGTTGAGGAGGAGTGCAGGCGCCAAGGAACAACTACACCATCCGTGAGGGAAGCCTGGAAGCGACGACGGAAGAAGACGGAGCTGCTGAAGCTACAACGGCCAGACATCCGGGCCAGAGGCTGGAAATCCAGCGCCTGTGCAGCTGCCAAGGAGCTGGACCAACAGACGGCCAACAGCATCAGTGGCCGGACATCCGGCGCCAGCCTGCGCACAGAGTCGGGCCAGAGGCCCATGTATCCCTTTCCCACTTACCCCTTCGTGGCTTAGACTATATATACTACTCCCCCTCCTCCTAGTTAGGGTTAGCAAAGTGATACCTCATTTGATAGAGAGCTTTGCTCCTTGTACCACTCTACTCTTGAGAGAGAGAGATTACTACTCCTTATGGAGGCCAAGACCTCCATCTAGGAGAAGATCCTGCGGGATATATCATCAAGACCCCCTCTTGGGCGGCCCCCCTTCAAGACCTCCTCATGAAGATGAACTTTACCTTGTATGTTTCCCTTTGTTGTTCATGTACCTTGTGGATCTTGTATGTTTGATTGTCTAGTGGATGTGTGATTGGACTTGTTCTTGAGTGTTTCCCCTTGTGATTTCTCTCCGTTCTTCCCCGTGTTCATCATGTTCTTCGAGGGAACCCACTCCAATCGTGAAAGATTGGCCTACACCGGGTTAGCCCCGTATCATATGCTATCATGAGCCACGTTGATCACGCATTTGGAGTCCCTCCCACCGTTTTCTAGCCTTGTTTTGTTTGATTTCGTCCTAAATTCGAAAATCCCCACCAGAAATAGCCCCAATTTTTTTTGTGATTTGTTGGTTTGATGATGTTTTGTTGATTTTGATCCATGGATTTGCTTGGTTTCAAGTGGATCTAGCTTTCCCCCATCTTTCCCCCCTTCCCATCCACAAAATCCATCAAATTTTGCCCCCGAAATCATCCATTTCCGCCCCAAATCGAGTTTCGAAGTCCAAATCACGATCTGGAATCGTCGGGCCGGACAGCCGGGCCTCAGGCTGGACATCCGGGCCATCGGGCTGGACATCCAGGCCCCAAGCTGGACATCCGGTTCCTGGAGCACCAAATTTGCACGGTTCTGGACACTGACCCCCGGAAATCCGGACCCAACCCCGGATGTCCGACCCCTGTAGATTTCAGCCTTCCGTGTTTCACCGCTTTCCCATAACTTTCACATCCGGAGTCCGATTTTCGTGTTCTTTAGCTCGTTGAGTACCTATTGACATCCTCTATCCATCTATATAGGCTCCATCACCATTTGACTCCATCAAATTTTGACAACTTTGGCATCTTTGCCTAGGGCTTCCACCACAACATCCGCATAACCACCACCAACTTCCGCAACCTAACCCATTTCGTTCCTTATAGCATTAGTGGTTGTTTGAGTTGTGATTTGAGTCTCCTAAGGTGTTTAGGCTACTTAGGGATGGTTGCTTCTTCATCAACCACCACCATAACTTCCGCATAGACTTACCTTACCCTCCACTTCCGCATTGCGTACTCCAAAACCCATCATTGCATTTCCGCAATCCCTTTGAGCTTCCGCAACCACCACCGCATTCCCGCTACCACCATTTGACTTTTGTCCTTGAGATTTTGAGTTGTGGTTTTTCCGTTTCCTAAGGTGTTTCGGCTACTTAGGGACGAGTCTCCATCATCTTGGTATCTACATCAAGAACACCGCAACTCATCATCACCTCGAGTTCGTCATCGACATCGACCACTTCACCATCATCCGTCCATGTCTTACAAATGAGAAACCCTCGACGGTAACCTCGACGACATCATTGTACATTCTCCCTTACCATTACATTGTTAACCCCTAGCCCATTTTTCGTCACTTGCCTATCGAGACTAGCCATTTGAGTATTGCCGGGCCACGTTACTTGTGCGCATTAGTGATCCACCCTTCCATTGCATACATACCATATCATATTGGTATTACCGTATCATCTCTTGTGTCACAAAGATTGTTCCCGCATATACACAATTCCTATCTTGGTTTGTGCATTTCGCAAAGTGGCCATATAAAAAAAAGCTTTTAAGCAAAGAAAAAGAGTGAACAAAGAGCTTGTAAGCAATAGCCATAGCATCACAATATATCATATGGTATCATACTTGATCATCTTGGATCATCGTGTGAGAAAGACCGAGAACCATACATACATAGCATACTTGGGATAGAAAGTTTATCCATTTTGCATCTTATAGGTTGTGCACAAGTGTTGTACCGCCTATAGAGTAATCGTGCTAGTGTCTCTCTTGTGTTGTGCAACACGAGCGTTTTCCGTGGACTCCACATTTTGTGCTCATTCCTTGGTTGCATGACCCCATTTATCTATCCATGTGTGTGTTTCCGTGTGCCATTCATTGCTATTGGTCTACTTGTTTCACTTGCGAATTTGTGAATCTCTTTCAACATTATTGACTCTTGCTAACATTTTGCATTAAATTTTTGTGCCATTATCCTCACCGAGCTACTCCATAAGCTTTAGTTTGTAGGTGTGAGTGAACAAGTCCGGTACCAATTCCACTATTCTTTCATCTCACATTGAGTGAAACGGGATACATCCTAAACTTTGGGAAAAGGTAACTTGGTATTGTTTATCTCATTTCCTACTCACCTCTACTCGAGTCTTGTGATGGATAGGCAAGGTATTTCACCCTCGGTCTACAACAACAACAACGACTTAGATGCCATGAACAACTCCAACGACGCCAAGATGAACGCTCAAATGGAGGATATCAAAGCACTCATCAAGTCCTACAAGTGATCTTCATCATCTTTGAGAAGACGCTCAAGAGCACATGCTTCCGAGCTACCATCTCCGGCAAGTTCACATCGGCATCGACACCATCACCACCACGAACATGAAGGTCAAGAGCTCAACACCAACAACCGCTCAACGACTTCACCATCACCCTTGGCATCTTCGCCAAGTGACTTCAAGGCATCTTCGCCTTCGGATATACGGCATCTTCGCCAACAAGCACCTCAAGAGAAGCTCCCCAAGCTCAAGTCCGCGACCTCCACGAGCTACTACGACCTTGACACGGACCACGAGATTCCTTTCTATGGGACTCTAGAACCCGAGGAGTATCTCGAGTGGGAGCGTTTGATGGATGACTACCTCAAACTACATCAAGTTCCTCCCGAAGATGTAACATCCCAAATTTTCAATTTGGAATGTTATACATAGATCATCCTTTGCATATCATGTTTTGTGCATTTTGACAAATCCTCGATAAATCCTAAGCAACTCAAGGACCCTCGGAGAGAGTTGGGGATTTTCTCGAATTTTTCAAATTTGATTTTCCAACGAGGATTTTGGTTTTTGATTATTTTTCTCTCCGGAAGAATATTTCATTTTAAAATAAACGTGAGGAGAAAATATGACTTCTCCAAAAACACTGAAATACCGGAGGAAAATGTTTAAAACATTATTTGGAATTTATTGGATTTTATTTGCAATTTTTATTGCATTTAAAAATATGCATGTTTTCAAAATATTTATTTTTGATTCTAAAAATGTTCACCCTATTCTAGATTTTCTAACTAGACGGGGAAAATTTATCTCGTATTTTTCTGATTTTTATTTATTTTTCTATGCAATATTTTCCGCGGAACATATTTAAAAAATATATATATACGCGCTTGCCCGACTGGGCCGAGGCCCAGCCGAAGCCAGGCCGGCCCGCCCGTGCTCTCCTTCTTCCCCACGCCGCTGGAGTCCGCCGGGAGCACGAAGCCGCCGCCGCCTCGGGCTTTGCCCCTTCCCCAAGCCCTCTAGCCCCCCTCCTACCTATATATAGCCCCCCCCTCCGTTTTCGCCACCACCATCGCCGGAGAAGCCGCCGCCGCCCC
>NC_057814.1:327197166-327205236 GCF_018294505.1 Triticum aestivum | reverse complement strand
GAGCGAGCCCCGTCGAGGTACTGCCGTTCGTGTTGACCGGTTTTTCTGAAAAAAAACCTTTGGTTTAAAAAAAAAGCCTAGATCGGTTTTTTCGGTTTTCTTATTTTACGAGCGTTCACCGAACCGTTCATTTTAACGAACGCGTTCGTCGGTTTTTTCTCTGTTAACGAACGTCCGTTATTTAAACCGTTCGTCCGTTTTTCTTTTTCGACGGATTTTCTCGTTATTTTCTCAGATTCGATTTCTGATCGAAACTTTGAATCTGTTTAACTTTTCGCTCGTTTATCGGAATCAGGTGATTCAAGCGCCTAGAGTTTCGTCTCGAAATTCTATTTCCGTTTAACCTACTCAAACAAGTTTTTGCTACATTAAAATTTGACCTAGATCCAGAGTAGCAAACGAAGTTTCTTTCTTTCGCCGTTTGACTTTCGTTGCTTCTTTCGAGTTGATTCTTTTTGCAAACCGGAGTTTTTAAGATGAACTTTCTGGTTGTATCTTTCATTCGAGTTTTACCTGTGCATTAGATGAGTACTGATTGTATGCTTGTTTGTTTGCGATAGAGTACCCGGAGTGTGCCGCTTGTTACTCCGACTCGCTAGGTTTTGCGGATCATCAGCAAGGCAAGTAACACTTTGATCATACCCCGTCCATACCCAGTTTTATTGCATTAGATCTATTTTCCCAAACACATTGCATGATTAGGATCTAATTAAACTGTGGGTATTGGGATGTAGTTGAGGTAGTACCTATTACCTGTTTACTATCAAACCCTTGGGAGTTACTTCTACGTTGCTTTTATTATTGCCATGCTATGCGTAGACGTGGTTTGGGTTTGAGAGATATTCATGACAGATATGAGTGTTTAATAATGGTTCAACTTAAGGTGGCAACTAAAACTCACATCTGGGTGGATTGAGGCACCTGGAGAACCCAGTGTTGTCTGTTTGTATAAGGTCCGCCACCCAGGCTCAAAGGGATCATAAGATTATTCATGCTAGAAACTTCCATGTGCAGCCGCAAGCTATTATGGGCTCTAGCATAGCTGAGTAGGTTACAGGATCTCTTGAAGAGGTGGACTAGCAGATGTAGGGGAAAGTAGGTGTACCGGTCCATCCAGAGTAGAGAGTGACTGTTTCTGAAAGACTGTGTCTCGGTCATCCGTTTCTCAAACATCACGCAGTGCGAGAATCAAGCGGAGGCGATCGAGTCTTGTGGGAAAAGTGCACAAACCTCTGCAGAGTGTACAAACTGATCATGATTAGCCGTGTCCCCGGTTATGGACAACTTGAGTATCTAGTACCTGGATTATCATTTGAATCTCATCACCGTGATACTTATAATTAATTTTGTTGGGTTAATGATGTTACTTAATTGGGATTGAGTTGGAGGTACCTTCTCAATGTTTCAACCACCATGATAGTTAAATAAAATTTATTCCTTTGTAGTAGGATAAAATTGGCTTTTCGCAAAACTGTAACCATAGAGCCTTTCCACCAGCCATATATGCATATAGTATAGCCTTATCATTGTTCATTGCTCTCTATGTGTTGCTTTGCCAGCATATTCTATGTGCTGACCCGTTTTCGGGCTGCAACATTTCATGTTGCAGACTTTTCAGACGACGAGTAAGGTGCCTTAGGTCGTTGTCTTATACTCAGTGATGCCGCTGGAGTTGATGGACTCACTTATCTTCCAAGTCTTCCGCTGTTATCGTTTTTAGATGGCCTTAAGCCATGTTTATTATACTTAATCTCTTCGGAGATATTCGATGTAATAAGTGTGTGATTGCTACTCTGTTATAAATCCTCCATTTGTACTGTGCGTGTCAGCATTACTGATCCAGGGATGACACTGGTGCACAGCAGCACAGGCCATTTGAGGTCTGGTCGCTACAAAGTTGGTATCAGAGCACACGCTGACTATAGGACACGACCACTAAGCTTAAGCCCTAGAAAGCTTCTCTCTTCTCATTTCTGACCCCTCTCCACTTTCTACTCTTCTAGGAATGGCGAATGCAAGGAGCAAGTTCATGCAACCAGATGAAGACACGCCGTTTGGAAGACATTTGAAGGAACTCACCAAGTACTTGAACATAGGAATACCAAGCATCACCGGAACCTACAACGCTACATTACCTGAAGAGGAGAGCTGGAAGATTCAAGTTATCATTCCAGGAAGGACGTTTGCGCCAATTATGGAACCCATGAGATTGGTTTTCGAAGCACCAACTTGGAACCTAGGGAAGAGCATGGCCGCACACATCGCCATGGGACGCATTGGAGAAGTCTATCACCAGGAGCTTAAGGATACAATTTATCAAATTTCTGGACGACGAGACGCGCAATGGGAGATGATCAAGACCAAGAAGGATGGATCAATTGCAGCTTTCATCCAGGAGCAGAACCAACATATTCGACGCCAGGAGAACCAGATATGCACGGACAAGGAAGAACTAAAGAAGGCATTCAAGAAGATCAAGGAGCTCCAAGAAGAACTCAAGGCTACCCGCGAAGATTATTTGGAGGAAATCAACGCACTAGTCGGGAAGATTGACGACCTGGAGAATTAAGATTGGATCATTCGTGGGAAATCCAGTGCCAAAAGCAGAAGTCAACGAATGCACTTGTCCGGATAGCTACATCATCATCGACGACACCGAATCGGAACCAAGTGAAGACGAATGGATTGATGAAGCTGGAGCAGACATCATGGAGTCTTCAACGGATCAGAATTTTTAGTAGACCACCATATCAGTAGTAGTTTTCCCCCATTTAGTAGTATAGTTCAAGCACTTTGTAACGCTAGTTAGATCGATTGTTTTGCCTTGTTTGGATTGATTGAGTGATATTGATTGAATTTGTCTCATGAGCATATGGGTAGTGTTTTTTCTCTAGACCTCATTCTATTCTTAATTCTCATCTTTTCTAAACCTATCAGATGCCTCCGAGACGCGACACCGGATTTCTTTTCCCGCCAGAAATCACCCAGTTGATTCAGCAACAGAATGCCTTGATGCAAGTGTTAGTTCAGAACCAAGGCAACAACAACAACAACAACAACCCACCGCCACCACCACCTGTTGACCACTTAGCCCGATTCTTAAGGCTAAACCCGCCGGTGTTCTCCAGTAGCACCGAGCCGATTGTAGCAGATGATTGGCTCCGCAAAGTTGGAAGGGAGTTGACCACTGCAGGATGCACAGATGCGGAAAGAGTATGTTTTGCCGCACATCAGCTTGATGGACCCGCAGCATCATGGTGGGAGAATTATACAGCCACGCACCCTATTGACACTGTCACATGGGACCAGTTTCAGCAAGCTTTCCGTACAGCTCATGTTTCAGCAGGAGCTATGGCTATGAAGAAGCGTGAGTTTCGCAACCTACGCCAAGGAGGACGCACCGTAGGCCAGTATGTGGAGGAATTCAGTAAGTTAGCACGTTATGCACCAGATGACGTTGCTACGGATGCTGCCAAGCAGGAGAAGTTTTTGGAAGGATTGAATGATGAGCTGAGTATGCAGTTGATGGTAGCAACTTTCAACAACTACCAGGAGCTGGTAGATAGATCTCTCATGATTGAAGGGAAGCAACAGCAGATTGAAAACCGCAAGAGGAAGTATGGACAAGGGAAGTACAATTCTGGAGCCCAGCAGAAGCCACGATTTACCCCGAAGCCGGGAGGACAGTTTCAGCATACCCATGGAGGAGGTAGTTCGCACAACCATAATGGCTCCAAGAATGGTAATGGGAATGGAGGAGGAAACGGACAGAACCGCACCAACCCATCTACCCCAACCAAGAGAGATCTAAGTCACATTACTTGTTTCAAGGGCCAGAAGACGGGACATTATGCTACTGATTGTCCCGAAGCCCAAAATGGAAATGGCAATGGAAGCTCTGGGAAGAAGCTGAACCCGTTCAACAAAGGACATGTGAACCACGTGAGCGTGGAGGAGATTGAAGCTCAGCCTGATGCAGTAATAGGTAAGTTTTTGGTTACGTCATTTACTGCAACTGTTCTTTTTGATACTGGTGCATCGCATTCATACATATCAAGGGGATTCGTAAACAAGTTTAAGATGTCCACCCAAGTTCTCAAAAGCCCCATGTTAGTAACCTCGCCAGGAGCAGAGTATATGGCCACCCAAGGATGTTTTCAGATACCGTTGGCCATTGGTAGGCATGTTTTCCCCTCAGACCTCATTGTTTTGGAATCGCAAGGTTTGGATGTGATCTTGGGAATGGATTGGCTATCGTTGTATGGAGGAAACATCGATTGTGCCAGCAAGACGATTTTGCTTACCACCCCGGAAGGAAAAAGGATCAAGTATGTATCCCGGCATATGCCGAAGAGGACTCAAGTGAATTCCTTATCAGGAGTTGTACAGGAGGAAGTACCAGTGGTGAAGGATTATCCGGATGTATTTCCAGAAGAGTTGCCAGGCATGCCACCGGATAGAGACATTGAGTTCTTGATTGAACTTTTGCCAGGCATAGGGCCAATATCTAAGAGACCGTACAGGATGCCCGCAAAGGATTTGGAGGAAATTAAGAAGCAGATCAAGGAGTTACTGGATAAAGGCTATATACGCCCAAGTTCGTCACCTTGGGGATCACCAGTACTTCTAGTAGAGAAGAAAGATGGATCACTAAGGATGGTTGTTGATTACCGAGGATTGAATGAAGTGACCATCAAAAACAAGTACCCACTGCCGATGATAAATGATTTGTTTGACCACTTGCAAGGAGCTAAAGTATTTTCCAAGATCGATCTACGATCAGGATACCATCAGTTAAAGATTCGAGAACAGGATATACCTAAGACGGCATTTACCACCAGATATGGATTGTATGAGTATACCGTTATGTCATTTGGACTGACTAACGCACCGGCCTATTTCATGAACCTGATGAACAAAGTGTTTATGGAGTTTTTGGATAAGTTCATCGTGGTGTTCATTGATGATATTTTAATATTTTCCAAGGATGAAGAAGAGCATGAGGAGCATTTGCGATTGGTACTTGAGAAGCTCAGAGAACATCAGTTATATGCCAAGTTCAGCAAATGTGAGTTTTGGTTGAAGGAAGTTGGATTCCTTGGACATGTTATTTCTAGAGAAGGAATAGCAGTAGACCCTACCAAGGTTGACACAGTGACCAGTTGGGAATCACCCACTACAGTTGGAGAAATCCGGAGTTTTCTTGGACTCGCAGGATACTACCGGAGATTTATCGAGAATTTCTCAAAGATTGCTAAGCCCATGACTGAGCTATTGAAGAAGGACACCAAATTCAATTGGACTGAGGAATGTGAAGCTAGTTTCCAGGAGTTGAAGAAACGATTGGTTACATCACCAGTGTTGATTTTGCCAGATCAACGCAAGGACTATGAAGTTTATTGTGACGCTTCTCGTCGAGGACTTGGAGCAGTGCTTATGCAGGAAGGAAGAGTTGTTTCGTATGCTTCACGACAACTTAAACCCCATGAGAAGAATTATGCTACGCACGATTTGGAATTAGCAGCCGTAGTGCATGCATTGAAACACATGGAGGCATTTTCTCATCGGAAACCATTGTGAGGTGTACATGGATCACAAGAGTTTGAAGTACATTTTCACACAAAAGGAGTTAAACCTCAGACAGAGGAGATGGTTGGAGCTCATCAAAGACTATGATATGAGATTGCATTATCACCCCGGAAAGGCTAACGTAGTAGCAGACGCGTTGAGCCGCAAGAGTCATGTCAACACCCTCATGACAGGAGAGTTACCTCAGGAGTTAGCCGAGGACATACGTGAGTTATGTTTGGAGATAGTCCCAAGAGGCTATTTAGCGTCATTGGATATTCATTCTACCTTGATGGACAAGATCAGAGAAGCTCAGAAGACAGATAAGGAGATTGAAGAGATAAAAGCAAAGATGAGCAAAGGTAAAGCCAAGGGATTTCGTGAGGATGAGCACGATACCTTATGGTTCGAGGACCGCGTATATGTGCCAAATGATCCGGAGATCAGGAAGTTGATTTTGCAAGAAGCCCATGATTCACCGTACTCGATTCACCCAGGGAATACCAAGATGTATTTGGATTTGAAGAATACTTTCTGGTGGACCGGAATGAAGAAGGACATTGCGGAGTTTGTAGCAGTTTGTGATGTATGTCAGAGAGTGAAGGCAGAGCATCAGAAGCCAGCAGGATTGCTACAGCCATTGCCGATACCCGAATGGAAGTGGGATAAAATAGGCATGGATTTTATCACCAGATTACCCAGGACTCGTTCAGGCTATGACTCGATATGGGTTGTAGTCGACCGTTTGACGAAAGTGGCTCATTTCATTCCAGTGAAGACCACTTACACCAGCGCTAAGTTGGCGAAGATATATATGACCAGGATAGTATGTTTGCATGGAGTTCCGAGGACCATTGTATCAGACAGAGGAACCCAATTTACATCGAAGTTTTGGAAGAAGTTACATGAAACATTGGGAACCAGGCTGGAATTTAGTACAGCATTTCACCCGCAGACAGATGGACAGACCGAGAGAGTCAACCAGATTTTGGAGGACATGAAGAGAGCTTGTGCGCTAGATTATGGATCAAGTTGGGACGACAATTTGCCATATGCGGAGTTTTTGTATAACAACAGTTATTAAACCAGTTTGAAGATGGCCCCTTTCGAAGCTTTGTACGGAAGGAGGTGTAGAACGCCGTTGTTATGGGACGAAGTTGGAGACCTTCAGTTGTTTGGACCAGATTTGATTAAGGAGTCTGAACAGAAAGTGAAGTTGATTCACGATAGGCTCAAGGTAGCCCAGTCCAGGCAGAAGAGTTATGCTGATTCTAAACGCAAGGAGACAGTTCACGAAATTGAAGACAGAGTGTATCTTCGAGTATCACCACTTTGAGGAGTGAAGCGCTTTGGAGTTAAGGGAAAGTTAGCACCCCGTTTTATTGGACCATACAGAGTGTTGGAACGTATGGGAGAAGTTGCTTACAAGCTGGAATTGCCCGAAGGATTGTGTGAAGTACATGATGTATTTCACGTTTCGCAGTTGAAGAAGTGCCACGCAGAGATGGCTGAGATACCACTGAGAGATACTGTGCCACTGGAAGCGATTCAGTTGGAAAGTGATTTGACCTATGAGGAGAAGCCAGTTAAGATTCTCGAGTATGCCAGCCGGGTTACCCGCAGCAAGGTTATCAAGTTTTGCAAAGTTCAGTGGAGTCACCACACCGAAGATGAGGCCACCTGGGAGCGAGAGGAAGATCTACGGGAAAACCACTCCCACCTGTTTTCTAGCCAACCCGAATCTCGAGGGCGAGATTCATCTTAAGGGGGGTAGGTTTGTAACATCCCAAATTTTCAATTTGGAATGTTATACATAGATCATCATTTGCATATCATGTTTTGTGCATTTTGACAAATCCTCGATAAATCCTAAGCAACTCAAGGACCCTCGGAGAGAGTTGGGGATTTTCTCGAATTTTTCTAATTTGATTTTCCAACGAGGATTTTGGTTTTTGATTATTTTTCTCTCCGGAAGAATATTTCATTTTAAAATAAACGAGAGGAGAAAATATGACTTCTCCAAAAACACTGAAATACTGGAGGAAAAATGTTAAAAACATTATTTGGAATTTATTGGATTTTATTTGCAATTTTTATTGCATTTAAAAATATGCATGTTTTCAAAATATTTATTTTTGATTTTAAAAATGTTCACCCTATTCTAGATTTTCTAACTAGACGGGGAAAATTTATCTCGTATTTTTCTGATTTTTATTTAGTTTCCTATGCAATATTTTCCGCGGAACATATTTAAAAAAAATATACGCGCTTGCCCGACTGGGCCGAGGCCCAGCCGAAGCCAGGCCGGCCGGCCCGTGCTCTCCTTCTTCCCCACGCCGCCGGAGTCCGCCGGGAGCACGAAGCCGCCACCGCCTCGGGCTTTGCCCCTTCCCCAAGCCCTCTAGCCCCCCCTCCTACCTATATATAGCCCCCCCCTCCGTTTTCGCCGCCACCATCGCCGGAGAAGCCGCCGCCGCCCCGCATCTAGCCGCCCGCCGCCGG
>NC_057814.1:327129173-327196654 GCF_018294505.1 Triticum aestivum | reverse complement strand
CGGGGAGCGCCGGAGCCCCGCACCCTCGCCCGCCGGAGCCGCCGCCCGAGCCCCGCTGCCCCGCCGCCGACCCCGCCCACCGGAGCCCCTCGCCGGAGCGAGCCCCGTCGAGGTACTGCCGTTCGTGTTGACCGGTTTTTCTGAAAAAAACCTTTTGTTTAAAAAAAACCTAGATCGGTTTTTTTCGGTTTTCTTATTTTACGAGCGTTCACCGAACCGTTCATTTTAACGAACGCGTTCGTCAGTTTTTTCTCTGTTAACGAGCGTCCGTTATTTAAACCGTTCGTCCGTTTTTCTTTTTCGACGGATTTTCTCGTTATTTTCTCAGATTCGATTTCTGATCGAAACTTTGAATCTGTTTAACTTTTCGCTCGTTTATCGGAATCAGGTGATTCAAGCGCCTAGAGTTTCGTCTCGAAATTATCTTTCCGTTTAACCTACTCAAACAAGTTTTTGCTATAGTAAAATTTGACCTAGATCCAGATTAGCAAACAAAGTTTCTTTCTTTCGCCGTTTGACTTTCGTTGCTTCTTTCGAGTTGATTCTTTTTGCAAACCGGAGTTTTTAAGTTGAACTTTCTGGTTGGATCTTTCATTCGAGTTTTACCTGTGCATTAGATGAGTACTGATTGTATGCTTGTTTGTTTGCGATAGAGTACCCGGAGTGTGCCGCTTGTTACTTCGACTCGCTAGGTTTTGCGGATCATCAGCAAGGCAAGTAACACTTTGATCATACCCCGTTCATACCCAGTTTTATTGCATTAGATCTATTTTCCCAAACACATTGCATGATTAGGATCTAATTAAACTATGGGTATTGGGATGTAGTTGAGGTGTACCTATTACCTGTTTACTATCAAACCCTTGGGAGTTACTTCTACGTTGCTTTTATTATTGCCATGCTATGCGTAGATGTGGTTTGTGTTTGAGAGATATTCATGACAGATGTGAGTGTTTAATAATGGTTCAACTTAAGGTGGCAACTAAAACTCACATCTGGGTGGATTGAGGCACCTGGAGAACCCAGTGTTGTCTGTTTGTATAAGGTCCGCCACCCGGGCTCAAAGGGATCATAAGATTATTCATGCTAGAAACTTCCATGTGCAGCCGCAAGCTATTATGGGCTCTAGCATAGCTGAGTAGGTTACAGGATCTCTTGAAGAGGTGGACTAGCAGATGTAGGGGAAAGTAGGTGTACCGGTCCATCCAGAGTAGAGAGTGACTGTTTCTGAAAGACTGTGTCTCGGTCATCCGTTTCTCAAACATCATGCAGTGCGAGAATTAAGCGGAGGCGATCGAGTCTTGTGGGAAAAGTGCACAAACCTCTGCAGAGTGTACAAACTGATCATGATTAGCCGTGTCCCCGGTTATGGACAACTTGAGTATCTAGTACCTGGATTATCATTTGAATCTCATCACCGTGATACTTATAATTAATTTTGTTGGGTTAATGATGTTACTTAATTGGGATTGAGTTGGAGGTACCTTCTCAATGTTTCAACCACCATGATAGTTAAATAAAATTTATTCCTTTGTAGTAGGATAAAATTGGCTTTTCGCAAAACTGTAACCATAGAGCCTTTCCACCAGCCATATATGCATATAGTATAGCCTTATGATTGTTCATTGCTCTCTATGTGTTGCTTTGCCAGCATATTCTATGTGCTGACCCGTTTTCGGGCTGCAACATTTCATGTTGCAGACTTTTCAGACGACGAGTAAGGTGCCTTAGGTTGTGGTCTTATACTCAGTGATGCCGCTGGAGTTGATGGACTCACTTATCTTCCAAGTCTTCCGCTGTTATCGTTTTTAGATGGCCTTAAGCCATGTTTATTATACTTAATCTCTTCGGAGATATTCGATGTAATAAGTGTGTGATTGCTACTCTGTTATAAATCCTCCATTTGTACTGTGCGTGTCAGCATTACTGATCCAGGGATGACACTGGTGCACAGCAGCACAGGCCATTTGAGGTCTGGTCGCTACAGAAGATCAAGTGAAGTGCGCCACAAGAAACTTCCACGACTACGCCTCGACATGGTGGTTTCACACACCTTCGGAGAGCTACGACATGAGTTGGCCCAAGACGAAGAAAGCTTTGCGGCGAGAGTTCGTGCCTCCAACCTACACGGAACAACTTCTACGCCAATTGGAGAACACCATCCAAGGATCCAAGTCCATCGACGAGTACTTCAAGGAGATGAAAAAATCCTTGCGACGAGCCGGCGTGGACGACCCCATGTCAATGAAGTTCCACTTCATGATGGGATTGAACAACGACATCTCCAAGACTATCTTCCTCGAGAACTACAAGTCCCTCGACGATAACTACATTGGTGCTCTCAAGGCGGAACAAGAACTCATGAAGGCCAAGGCTTCTCCACCCCAAGCACACTTCTCGAAGACCAAACTCAAAGACGACGAGCATGAGGCTAGTACCACCAAGATGTCCAAGCCTGATGAGCTCCAAGACGATGTTCCCAAGTTCGACTTCACCGCCATCCCTCTTTGTGGCATTGATGATGCCGAGTCCTCCACGACTCTTTTTCAAGATGGTGCGGCGACGAGTACGACTACGGAGACCTTCAAGGACCAAGCTTTTGAGGCAAGCGACATGGTGACGAGCAAGGATGATGCTTCCATCTTAGGAGGCGAGAGTGATGATGTGCCATCTTCGGCCTTCATCCATGGTGACAACGATGAGATGGTTGAGCGTGGGATTTTCCCTTCGACCACGGCGACGTATGATGACTTGAGTGACTTTTGCCACCATATTGGGAGTGAGAGTGACTTCACCACTAGCCCCATATATGACGAGTTGCCCCAATTCCCATGTGAGGAGAGCCACAACCCCCACCACTTGAGTGAGATGAGTGACTCCACCATATGTGACTTTGAGTGCACCTACCTTGAGGGAGTGAGTGAACCACCAAATAGAGAGAGTGAGGCCACTTCGATTTCTAACGACTTAACCTCTACCTCTATTGTGTCTTCTCATTTGGTGCTAGGTCCCATATATGATGACGCGCCGATTCGTGACGACTACGTCCTTCCTTTGGACAAGACGATGGCCATGGTGGAATATGATGCACCCCCCACATGGTTCCATCAAGATGAAGATGACCACCATTTGGTCTTTGCCACCTCACCTACACCACTTGAGTGGAATGAACAAGGTAACATAGGTGAAGGTGATGCTCTAGTCCCACTAGTGGACATTCTTGACATTGATTGGTTGCATGATGTTGATCAACCTATTACCATGCTTCATTCTAGTATGATTTCCCCATGCGATGATTTACCCATTTATGATGAGTTTGATGATTGTCATGTGGAGTCTATTGGTTGTGACGCCATGTTACATAGGATTTCTTGTGACAATTCTTTAGGTCACATCATGTTTGACAATCCGCTTGACTTGTCATATGCTATGAATGAGATCAATCATATGGCATATTTGCAATCTCATCGTAGTGACTATGCATATGCCATTAAAATTAACCCAATTTGCACTTATGGCATAGATGACAAGCCCGTGGTTATTGGCATTTTTTTTTCTTGTGATGATATTGATATGCTTCCTTTGCATCATTTATCTCATATGCCATGCCATGACCACCTAGCTTTGCATATGCATTGTTTTGGATGTTGTCCATTTTCTCCATATGATGTTTCCAATATTTCTCATGAGGAGACCCCCATAGTTTCCTCATACATTTTAGGAGATTTTGATTCATCCTATCCATTGCATGATCCCAATACTTGTGTGCACAACATGCTTCCCATGAATAAACATGCTATTGATGTGCCATATACTAGTATGCTCAATTTGCATCCCCATCGTGTTTTACATAACAACTATTCTTTCATGATGGATGACATGTTCTTGTACCATGCATCAAATTTCTTTGAGCGATGCTTATCTTGTGCTAACTCACACGTGCACATACACATCATGATGGATGATGTGTACATTTACCACGCGCACAATTTCTTTAGTTTGTGTCTTTATTGTGTAGGTACCCATGAACACTTGTCAATCTCACAATCCCATGAGTTGACAAAACGAGCTCTAGAGAGCAATGATGACTTGGGATCCCATGGATTGCCTTTCCCACCGCTCACTTTGTGCAAACACTTCGCACATTTCTTTTACATGGCCCTCACATGGTCATGGGTTGTTGTCCATTATATATCCTTTGCCCATCTTGCCATGTTCACTTTGCATGATATGCCCATTCCTATGCCTTTGCCATGCATTTCTGACCCATGTTTTGCATTACACATGATGATTGCTTCTAGTACTTGTATGTGTATTTGCAAGCGTGTTGGAGATATTGTTTGTTATTGCCATGATTGCTTTGTGCCCCATGCCTATGATGATACTATGATCTTGATTTGTGTTCGTGCTTGCGATATGTCATGTACATTGCCTATGCCTATTCTTTGCTCACATGACATGATTGCCATGATTTCCTCTAGTGTGTTGCATCTTCGCTCCACTAGTTTGCACAGCTCGATTACTATTGCTTGCCTTGTTGCATCACCAATGATTCATAATTGCTCATTTCATTCGGTTGATGACAACCATTTCCACGCTTTGCACATGATTGTTATTGCTCCTTGTCATTTATCTCCATGTGTTGCCTTTCTCATGCTAGATGATTTGACATGTATTGAGTGCAACAATGCCCTTAGTCTTGATAATGAGTTTGCCCCCATAGCATTCTCACATATATTTGGAGATTTTGACATATTTCTTGTGAAGCATGCTTGCCTTACTTCTTTGCACCATATTCCTCGTGCCATGAATATAGCCATTATCGCATCATATTATTCATGCACTTGTGCTTCTAATGGCTATGTGCAAGAGAAGAGAACCATCATGATGGATGATGTGTTTATCTACCATGCAGATACGTTCTTTCTTTTGTTGTGTGCATGTGTAGGATACTTGGACTTTGTGTCGACTTACGCTTCACGTGAGTTGACCATTCGAGCTCTTGAGAGCGAGCCTCATACATTCGACCACGACTCGCTTCTACACCACCTTTCCTACCACATCGGCATTGTGAAGAATGCACAAGTACACGCCTTCATGGTGACATCTTTCTTGAGCTTGGATATTGTGGATCATACTACTTGCGTTGTTTGCATCATGAGACTTATTGTTCATCTTACACTTGATTGCTCACATGTTAGAGATCTTGCTTCAACTTGTCATTTTAACCATTCCATGCATCATGATATATATGCCTTGTGTGTTGCATACGATTCTTGGATTATTTGCTCCTCTCATATGTTTGGTTGCAACAATGTCATCACTTCACATATGCCATGTCCCATTGATTGCTACATGCTTTCCTTCATTGCCTCACACATGATGAACAATTGCTCTTTCCATTGTGTTGAGTGCCACACGATATTCACTACACCCCATGCAAATTATGCTTGGATTGTCTTGCACTTGACCCATGTGTTTAGACACTTCATTTTATTTGGTGTTGTGAATGCTTCATATTCCTACCATAGACCTTTCATTGAGCAATTTGTGAATGCTTGCTATGACTTTGAGGTAGACGCTAATTCTCTTGTTACACATATTTACATCACTACCTCACATTTACATGCTTGTCCCCATGATATCTTTGCTTGTGCTCGATTGATATACTTACATGCCATGTCTCAATCCTTTGTCACACCATATGCTTTGCATGATGACGACACTTGTTTGGTGAATCACCTCTTGAATGCTTGGTTTTGCACTAACGCTAACCACATTTGTTTTTCCAAGTGTTTGTTGTCCTTACTCCTTTTGAAGGAATCACAAGACGGTGTGACATTGGAGAGTGCACATTTCGAGCTTCAAGATGACAAGTACTTGGTGAACGTCCACTTCTACACGGCAAAGCCATATCTTTCCCATGGTGATTTGGTTTTCGATCTGAGGTCGGATCTTTCCCAAGGGAGGGGAGATGATGCGGAGCATCCTATGGACATCACCATGTCAAGAGTTCTTTTGACAAGTGACACGTGCGACATCTACTTCACATACGCAAAGGTGAATCATCTCCTTTACACGTGTTCACTTGACCCCTTCGAGGATGGTATACTACTTGCACTTCTCCCGTGTGCATGCATAGGTATTGTCGGAGTTTCACGGATGTTGAGGAGGAGTGCAAGCGCCAAGGAACAACTACACCATCCGCGAGGAAGCCTGGAAGCGACGACGGAAGAAGACGGAGCTGCTGAAGCTACAGCGGCCGGACATCCGGGCCAGAGGCCGGACATCCGGCGCCTGTGCAGCTGCCAAGGAGCTGCACCAACAGACGTCCAACAGCATTAGCGGCCGGACATCCGGCGCCAGCCCCGGACATCCGGCGCCTCGCCAAAGCCCGGACATCCGGCCCTTCCCCCGGAAATCCGGCATCGACGATAGAACGCACCCGAAGTTTGGCCACTTCAGCCCAGACATCCGGCCCGAGCCCCGGACATCCGGCCCCCAGGCCAGACATCCTGCGCCTGCCTGCGCGCAGAGTCGGGCCAGAGGCCCATGTATCCCTTTCCCACTTACCCCTTCGTGGCTTAGACTATATATAATACTCCCCTCCTCCTAGTTAGGGTTAGCAAAGTGATAGCTCATTTGATAGAGAGCTTTGCACCTTGTACCACTCTACTCTTGAGAGAGAGAGAGAGAGACTACTACTCCTTATGGAGGCCAAGACCTCCATCTAGGAGAAGATCCTGCGGGATATATCATAAAGACCCCCTCTTGGGCGGCCCCCCCTTCAAGACCTTTGTTGTATCTTTCCCTTTGTTGTTCATGTACCTTGTGGATCTTGTGTGTTTGATTGTCTAGTGGATGTGTGATTGGACTTGTTCTTGAGTGTTTCCCCTTGTGATTTCTCTCCGTTCTTCCCCGTGTCCATCTTGTTCTTCGAGGGAACCCACTCCAATCATGAAAGATCAGCCTACACCGGGTTAGCCCCATATCAGTTCATAGACAAGTGAAAGTGGATACTCTAAAATACGCAAGATAAGCGTGAGTGCTATGGATGGCCTTCTCGTAGGGAGACGGGAGCGGATCCATAGTGGTGTATTGATTGGTGAATATGTGGACTCGTGTGTGACACCTCAAAAGAGTTACTTGCAGTCGTAGTTCAGGATAGCCACCAAGTCAAAGCTGGCATGCTGCAGTTAAACTCCACCACCCCTTTGTTGATACTGATGCATATGTAGCTAGTTTTGATGTAAGTCTTGCTGGGTACATTTGTACTCACGTTTGCTTAATTTATGTTTTTGCAGAGAGACTTCAGTCTCACTAGTAGTTCCGCATGGACTTCGACGTTTAGGTTGTTACCTCAGCTACGATCTTGTACCCTTGGGATGGTCTTGTAGTTAGTCAGGCTTCTCAGCCTTTTTCATTTGTAGTTGTCTGTACTCAGACATGGTTATGCTTCCGCATGTGCTTGTTGCTTGTATGACTTGAATGCCGGGTCATCAGACCCATGTTTGTAATACCTGGCTCTTCGGAGCCTAATGAATAAATACTTTGAGTCATAGAGTTATGTTGTGATGCCATGTTGTATTTGCACATATCGAGCATATTGTGTGTATGTTATTGAAATGCTTGGTATGTGTGGGATCCGACAACCTAGTTGTTTATTCTTGGTAGCCTCTCTTATGGGGAAATGTATCCTAGTGCTTCCACTGAGCCATGGTAGCTTGCTACTGCTCCGGAACACTTAGGCTGGCCGGCATGTGTCCTTCTTCGTTCCTGTGTCTGTCCCTACGGGGAAATGTCACGCGGTGTCTACCGGAGTCCTGTTAGCTTGCTACAGCCCGGATTCACTCGCTGATGACCGTCACGTTCGTTGCTGGGTCATGTAATCCTGTCCCTGTAAGTTATTGCCACTTTGGATTCAAGACTAGTCATGTCGGCCCGGGTTCTTTGTCATATGGATGCTAGCGACACTATCATATACGTGAGCCAAAAGGCGCAAATGGTCCCGGGCCAGGTAAGGTGGCACCCGTGGGAATACCGTGCGTGAGGCCGCAAAGTGATATGATGTGTTACATGCTAGATCAGTGTGACTTAGGATCGGGGTCCTGACAGCTTTGGTATCAGAGCCTGACTGCCTATAGGATTACCAAGCCAAACTGGTCGAAGTTGAGTCTAGAAATTCTTTAGTTATGTAAGGGAATTGATTGTGGGAGGGAACATAAGGCTCTTTTTACTCCTTTACTTTATGCCCTTCTGATCTGAGTCATCCTCCTCTCTTCTACGGGGAGTAAGAACTAGGCTTCTCATCTTTCTATCAGGTTCACGTGTTACTAATCTGTAGACTTATAGGATTGTTGGTTTCAAGCCTCAGTTCAGTTCCTACTATTTCCGTGTGTTGACAGTTGATCTCGGAACCTTGATATTGTGATGTTGTGTGGTTATGCCACCATTTTGCAGGATGTCTCGAATCCTTTGAGCATTTACATCCGTTATGCTGTCCGAGTCACCCCAGGTTTCTAAACAGTCTGATGCATCACAAATCCCTTCTTTCCGCTCCCAATGTTTCTTTGGGCCAGTTTAACCACACTAATCGGTGAGTTGAGGTACTCTGTTGCCTTGACATATATGTTGGAGCTATTATTATGACCCTAGGTGTCTTAGAGGATCACCTAGTAAATTAGCCATGTTTTGTGTTCCTAGTGTGATGATTCTGGCCATCATTCTCAAAAGCATTCCATGATGCCACTTAGTTAGTAGGCATTCTATTCCTGGGTTCTTGAACCCAAGATTCACCCTACTTACTTCATGTTGATAGTGGTTGCTAGTTCCTTTAGGATATTAGTAACCTTTGCGATAGTCCTCGAGGTCCGTGGTGTTTTCCTCTTCCAAATACCATGAACCACTTATGGCAGAAGTTCCTCGTTGAACCGAAAGATCACAACCATAGTGCTCTTGATGAGTTCTCCATTCAAAAATTGTGAATCTGCCAGTCCTTCCTTTTCTGCATGGGTTATCCGGAAGAAATATGTTGAACTTGTTCGACATACTAATCTATGCATCCACAACTCAGATAATCATATGTTCTCTGAGTTGTCCCCCTTCAGTTATATTCTGACCTTCGTCTATCAATTGATAGTCAAGGGTATGTGTGCGATCGTGTTCATCGATGCCTATTATTCTTGTGGTCCGTCAAGCCATTCTATTCAGGAATGACTAGGAGCAAAAAATTCCAGTACCTCATCCATATCCAGGATTGGGTCAAAGTAGTTGTGCTCTGCAGATCAAATGCCAATCCAGCTTTTGCTCTGTTCTACCCTGGAGTATTACCCCCCTTTATGTCAGGATTGTCATGAGAATTGCACCATCTCTTATGAATTCTTGACGCAGTGATACTTCTTGCCATCATTGTTCATTCCTCGGTTTCCGTGTTATTGCAACCGGAATGCCAACAAGGGAATCGTGATGTGTGAAATCAATACTCCTAGAAACCCTGTTGCTTGATAGTTAATGGACAATACTCTCATTCTTAGCATGTGGTTACTGAGACATCTTCCTAAGATTGATCGTGCTACTAGTCCATATTTCCTGGTGCACTCTTCGATTGATGGGTTAGGATTTTGTCAAACCCTTGCTCATTTTGATCATATCGTCTTGCCTTGAAAAGCAAGATTGTTCTCGAGCTTCATAACATATCGGTGGCCCGTGATTTTCCGAATATCTTCTTGGAAGTATCACCAGGTTGTCCCCTAACCGTTATGTTGAGCTCGTGATCAAGTGGTTTTCCTATAAACCACTCTTTCTCCAAGAATATGTGCTGGATACCTTGATCTAGTTGGTTAAGCTAAACAACAAATTGGATAGTTGGAAGATAAAAGCTTGCCTAGCTTAGTTCATTTCAAGGGATATATCTGTGTGTGTTGAAGAAAGATGATATCATCATCGATTGGTCCCTGTGATCAGTTCTTGGACCTATTGTCTTATCGAAACTTTGATTTGAGCGTGGGCTATCCTCAAATCAAATCAGAACCAACGATGTTCGTAATGTTGTCTTACTCGTGGTTTTTCCTCGAGCATACTCCGTTATATCTTTTGTTCTGACCAATGCTATCACCATCTCCACATAATTGTGGAATTCCATTTATATGGAAACCTGGATGAATTGTTGTTGAGCCCATCGACAACATCCTTATCTTCTCCATGATTTTGTTGGATATTAAGCTAGTATTGGAAACTTTGTAAGCATTGCCTTCGTGTCCCGTTCATGAGGTATATGTTTGGATGAAAGAAGAGACTTCCTCTAATTCACGTGCACTTGATATAAGTTGTCGCCGTGGATTCGAGAAAGATTGTTTGCTTCCTCTAGAATCATCCCAAGTTAGTCATGCATATGTGCGAAGTATTCTGTGGTTTGGAGACATGCAACCTTCATTCCATATGTATTCCCTCGCACACCAAGCCACTGACTGATTTAAATTTGTTCAAGGAGAAGAAGTTCCTTCTTAAGAGCTAATCCGGACTCTTGTAAGGACTTCGGTATCCTCGATGATGGTTCCCAAACAGAACTCGGTAGTGTTTCGTTGTAAGACTACTATGTGGTCATGCTTGTCAGGGGCAGCGTGTTCACATGTGTGTAGAAGAACCAGCTCATGTTTTAGAGCTTGCTTCCGTAGTTCATCTCTCGAGAATCTCGCAACGTCATCTCGTCGAATTGTGTTGCAAACTTTCTTTTGCAGACATGTTGAGTCTGAAGTATCATGTTACTAACCAGATCTGAATCTCAGGCGGATATGATGGTTGGGACGTTCCCAAGAATTATAATATTGGTCTTTTGAACCGTTAAGTGGATGTCAAGGCTACACACTTATCCGGGAGATCTATTATTGTAGTATCTCGAGTCAACAAATTTGGCCATTCTCCCATGAGGAGTTGGTATGACCTAGTCTATAAGTTATACCTTATGGGTTCCTTGAGCTCCCGAAGTCAGACCTTTAGTTGATGTTCCAGATACCAAATGGTATCGAGTTAAGCTGGTACATCAGGAAGAACATTAGAAGCGGAGTGCTAAATGTCTCTCGGTCGATCATCCAGATTCCGTTCCCTTGGCCTCGCTAAGGTGAAATCTGAGAAAGTGTTGTCCTCCTTTGCATCTGCAATCATCCATCACTATTCATCATGGTAGTATGAGGTGTTGTCAGGATCCTCGGCACGGATGTTGGTAAAACCCTGATAAATATGGAAATGCTGAAGTTCTTGAAAGCACGCTCAGGCACTAGGTTACATCCTCGGTATCAATTGGAATGTGCCTTCCATTTGCCGAATTGTCCTATAACCGTGGTTTCCTTTCCAAACTGAGTATGCCATTTCTTTGAATTCCTTCAAATGATCGTTTGTAAATTCCCATTAGCCTAGTATGAAGAGCTTCAATGATCCTTTTTGATAGAGTTTCTTTCTGTCGTCATCGTGTTGGATGAAGATCTCGAAAGTAAAGACGTCAAGATCAATTTGGGGCAATGAATCAACATCTTCGAGAAGGGCATTTGGATCGTGAAGATTGTGATAGCTTATGTCCCCGCTGTCTTCTTACCTCACGTCTTGAGTCTCGGGACGAGATTCTTGTTTAGTGGGGGTGAGTTGTCACAGCCCTAGAATTTTATTGCAGATAGTTGCATAAGCATTCATGTCGTCATGTCTAAATTGTGCCAGGCAAGCAAAACCACCTTGTTCATTCTGATACAATCCCACTCCCTCAAAACCACCTTGTTCATTCCGATACAATCCCACTCCCTCGCTTCTACTGTCTTTTACTGCATTAGGACAACAACGATTCAACTGATACATGTTGCGGTAGTTGAACCTCTTTCCTCTGCATGACCTGTCATTGCCACAGTAAATAGATGAAACCCACTAGCATGAGTAGGAGTTGTTTGATCCCTGATGTGCCTACTCATTCATGCTTGTTTTCATGCCTGCTACTGCTTAGAGTTGAGTCAGATCTGATTCATCGGGGATGAATTGGAATGTGGTGAACATGTCTTACTGTTGAGAGCTAAGTGTGTGAACACGATTTGGTAAAGGTAGCGTTGAGAGGCCATGTAGGAGTACATGGTAGGTTATCACATTGAAACCGTCCTCAGGAACTGAGTTATGTGTTTGTGATCCATGAACAGCTACTACAACACATTGGGCTCCGGTCACTCCAAGCTCTCTCGACTTATTAATGAGCCTGATCTCTGTCCAGGAGTTGCAACTAGTTTACGGTGTTTGTAGGTTGTGTTTCATGGACATGTGCGTGAGAGTTTGAGTCCTTGTGCCGTACCGGTCATTCCTGTGCCAAAAAGAGACGATAGCTTTCACATGTGTTCCGACTGTAGGCCTATCAATGCTATAACCATTCGCTATAGGTACCCCATTCCACGCCTTGATGATATGCTTGATGAGCTTAGCGGTGCCACTATTTTCTCAAAAATTGATCTCAAAAGTGGTTACTATCAAATACACATACAAGAGGGTGATGAATGGAAAACCGCTTTCAAAACAAAGTTTGGTTTGTATGAGTTGGTAGTCATGCCTATGGGTTTATCGGAAACACCAAGTACTTTCATGCGTCTCATGCATTATGTGTTTCGCCCTTACATTGGTGAATTTGTTGTTGTTTACTTCGACGATATCCTTGTTTTTAGAAAATCTCTCAAAGAGCATGTCACCTACCTTCGCACAGTGCTACAAACTCTTCGAAAAGAGCGACTTTATGCTAATATGAAAAATGCCTTTTTGGTGTTGATAAGCTTGTTTTCTTGGGTTTTGTAGTATCTTCCAAGGGTGTTTATGTTGATGAATATAAAATCAATGCTCTTAAAACTGCCCCAACCAACCAATTTGCAACAAGTGCGTAGTTTCCTTGGTTTAGCCGGTTACTACCGTAGATTTGTGAAGGATTTTAGCACTATTGCGTCTCCTTTACATGCCTTGAGCAAGAAGAATGCCCCCTTTGTTTGGGGACCATCGCAAGATAGCACATTCAATGATCTTAAGAATTTGCTTACTCATGTTCCCGTGCTTGCATTACCCAACTTTGATAAACCTTTTGAAATTCATTGCGATGCTAGTAGTAATGGCATAGGAGGTGTGTTAACGCAAGAGAAGCGCCCCATAGCATACTTCAGTGAGAAACTCTCCGGAGCGCAACTCAATTACCCCATCTATGACAAAGAGATATATGCTTTAGTGCGAGTTTTGCATGAATGGGAACATTACCTTCACCCTCATGAATTTGTCATCCATACCGACCATGAAACGCTTAAATATCTTAAGGGTCAAACTAAGTTGAACAAGCGTCATGCTAAATGGAGTGAGTTCATTGAGTCATTTCCTTATGTCATCAAGTATATTAAAGGCAAGGAAAATGTTGTGGCGAATGCACTTTTCCGTATATGCATGCTTGTTACTCAACTTGAGTTGAATGTCATTGGCTTTGAGCACATAAAAGACTTGTATGAGCATGATCCTACTTTTGCTATCCCTTATGCCAAATGTTTGACGCATACATCTTGGGAACGCTAGTACATCAAAGATGGTTATCTTATGAGAGCTAACAAACTATGCATCCCCGAGTCTTCTCTTCGTTTGTTGCTTTTGCAAGAATCTCATGGCGGAGGACTCATGGGACACTTTGGACGCGACAAGACATTTGCTACGCTCTACAAGAACTATTTTTGGCCAAGGATGTTTCGTGACGTCAACCGCTTCACAACCGATGCTCTACATGTCGCAAAGCTAAGTCTGAAGCTCAATCTCATGGACTCTATATGGCTCTTCCAATTCCGTACCAACCATGGGAAGATATTAGCATGGATTTTGTCCTTGGTTTGCCTCGAACTAGGAATGGCAAGGATTCTGTTTTTGTTGTTGTAGGCCGATTCTTAAAAATGGCTCATTTCATTCCTTGCAACAAGATAGACGATGCATCACATGTCGCAAATTTGTTTTGTAGGGAAATATTGCGCCTTCATGGAGTACCAAAGACGATTGTCTCAGACCGCGACGTCAAGTTCTTAAGTTACTTTTGGAAGACATTGTGCGCCAAGCTCGGAATCAAGCTTTTGTTCTCTTCGGCATACCATCCACAAACCGACGGCCAAACGGAGGTGTCGAACCGTACACTCTCCACTCTACTACGCGTGTTGATAAAGAAGAACATCAAGGAGTGGGAGGAGTGCTTACCAATCGCCGAGTACGCCTTCAACTGTGCAAGACATTCAGCTACCGGCAAGTCTCCTTTCGAGGTCGTCTCTGGCTTCAACCCATTGTCACCATTGGACATTCTTCCTCTACCCCTACAAGAGCGCACAAACATGGACGCGAGTGCCCGAGTCACCTACCTCAAGAAGATGCATGAAGATACAAGGCACACCATCGAGCGCCAAGTACAACGACTCGCGACCAAGCTCAATGTCAACAAGCAACCCATGATATTCAACATTTGAGATCTTGTGTGGCTACACCTTCGCAAGGACCGCTTCCCCAACGAACGCAAGTCCAAACTTCTACCACGAGCCGATGGACCCTTCAAGGTGCTTGCACGCTACAACAACAACGCTTACAAGATCGACATCCCACGTGACAAGTACTCCGTGAGCAACATCTTCAACGTCAAAGATCTCTCCCCGTAGCATGGTGATGAGGATTTCGATCCGAGGTCGGATATTTCCCAAGGGAGGGGAGATGATGCGGACCATCCTACGGTCATCCCCATGGACCTACCATCGTCTCATCAAGAGCCAAGAGGACCTATGACACGAGCATGAGCTAGAGCTCTCGAGAACGAGGTGACTTCCTTCCTTAGTGATATCACATATGATCCACTCGACACATGGCTACTACCTAAGTTCGATATGCTATGCATTATTAGGTGTCAAGAGGACCCTCCCGGAGATGCTCATGAAGATGGACAAGCCTGCAAGATCATGGACGAGGAGAACCAACAGAAAGAGTCAAGTGCAACTCCCAGGACCCGGACATCCGGCAAGGACCCCGGACATCCGGCCCCTGGAGACGTCACCAACGCCAAGGAGCCAGCGACCAAGTCTACAGGCCCCGGACAGCCCGGACATCCGGCCCGCGCCGGGAAATCCGGCGCCCGTCACAGAACGTACCCGAAGTTGAACCACGTCAGCCCAGACATCCGGCCAAAGGCCCGGACATCTGGCTCTTCGCGAAGGCCCGGACATCCGGCCTGTCGCCCGGACATCCGGCCCATTTGTCTACGCACAGTAAAGGGCCGAGTGTTGGAGGGCCCCGCGCCGCCTGCGGGGGTTCCGGCTCCGTCTTTGGATTTGGCGGCATGCGGCTCATCGTCTCGCGCATGAACGACGCTGCTCACCAGGCTTTGGCTGCCAGAGCGATGTGGGTGTTCGCGGATCACGCCTCGACTTCCGTCCGCGACCGCCCCACCGCTCGCCCGCACTGGTACGGGCCGTTCGGCTCCCGATGAACCGATCGCCGTGATCGTCTTCTTCTTGGGAGCCATAGCGATGAAGAACTGCTAGACTAACTGCTAGACCGGATTTCCACAACTGTGCCCTACCTGGCGCACCAAAGATGTCGGGGGGAAAAACACCTATGGAATCATTGGGATCCCTTCTACGGTTGGCGGGTGCGGGGTTGTGCAAAGAGCGGGTCTGGCGGTCAGCACAAGGATCGTTTACCCAGGTTCGGGCCACGAAGATGCGTAATACCCTAGTCCTGCGTTGGTGTATGTATTTGAGTGTTCTTGAGTTCTTGAACTAGCTACGGTGCGTGTCTATCCCAAATGATCCGAATCCTTCTCATGGACGCCTCGGGCCTCCTTTTATAGGCAAAAGGGGTCGCCACAGTGGCACACAGGAGGTGGAAAGGTTTACAGTGCGTAAGCTTATTGCCTGTCAGTACGGGATAAGACGCATTAAATGTGCTCCCTTAGGTGTCCCGTTGCCTTATTGGGGATGGCAATGAGGCCCGTCCCGTCCATCGCCGCCCCGCCTTGCTCCGACACGCGTCCAGGCCAACGGTGCATGCAGCGCCATGTAGGCTGGCAGGCTGCTGAGATGGCGTGTTGGTAGGGTCTTCACGAAGATCTGCATGCCACCACGTAGGTGCTTGCTGAGCTGGCCTGGAAGCCGCACATTGCCACGCAGGTGTCTGCCCAGCTGGTTGGGCTGGCAGCTGTGTGGGAATGGCGGTGGAGTCTTGGCAGACGCGGGCCTGGCTGTGGCCTCGCGAGTGTCCTCGGCAAGGGTCTTGCCGGGGTCTCGGCAAGGGTCTTGCCATGGCATCGCGGTCGTCCCCGGCAAGGATCTTGCCGGGGCTCTCGTGTATTTCCTCGGCTAGGGTCCCGCCGAGGATCGTCGTCTTCTGGTCCTCATCTGATCTTGTGTGCTTCTGATCTTCACAAAGATCTGCATGCCAACACGGAGGTGCCTCCCGATCCTTCGTTCCAATGTGGTTGATGGCGTTGGAGCCCTCGTCTCAAGGGTAGCGCGCTCCGCTGGCATCGGGCAAGTTGCCCCGGCAAGGCTCTTGCCGGGGCTGTGGAGGCCGCCCCGACAAGGGTCTTGCCGGGGGAGCCCACTTCGCCCTTCTGCTCTTTGTGTCTCTGGTCTTGGCGTTGCTCTGGTTGTCTTGTGCCTCCGGCTTCCCTCCTCAGCCCTACTTAGTGTGGCCGTGGGCACGGCTCTGACTGCCCGTGCACAAGTAAAGGGGTAAAAAGGAGAGCCCCTACTTTTGTACACCGACAGGAGCCCCCGGGCCTGGGCCACACATAAGCGCAACGCGTTGTTGGGCCGGGCCAAGAACGTTGAGCGGGCAGGCGGGGCGGGATTTTACCGCAGTAATTCCTTCGCTCACTTGCGCTTCCCCACGACCCGCGTTGAATGCGCGTCGTGGAGGGTCGTGCGTGATGTGGGGGGCATGCGTGGGGCGGCCGCTGCCCTCATGCGTCACATCATGGTAAAGAGGCGGCCCGCGCGTTCCCCATAAGCAGAGGAGAACGCAGGGGCGCGGCTCATTTACTGAGTGGACTCGGGTCGCGGCCTTTAAGGCGCCCGTGCCCTATGATCACGGGGTGGAAAACGACCCCCTTCCTGTCCCCTCGATTACTGCTTGCTCGCCACGTGTCCCCATGCCTTGGAGATGGTAGGCGGTGGGAGTGGGGGGCACGGGCCTTAGGTGACGAGGCGGGAAACCAGGCCGCTGTTGATTGGAGCAGCGGGTTGGTCTCGATTCCCTGCGCCCCCGATGGCCGGATTGGTCGAGTGGGGTGGCCGAGCCCCGACCCCGCCCCATTATAAGAAGGGGAGGGGGGATGGCACCCCTCAATCCTTCACCATCTGCCTCCTTCCATCTCGGCTTCTTTCTTTCTTCTGCTATGGCGAGAGGGCGCGCCGGTGCTTCGACGGTGGCGACGAGGGTCTCTGCTTGACAACGCGCTTCTCCTTCCCAAGACCTCGTGGCAGTGGAGCCGGCCACGAGGGGAAGGGGGAGGGGGCGGGGGCGGGGCCGAGGTCGCCGTGGTGCTCGGGGAAGAGGAGGACGGGGCGGCGCACCGGCCTCGCTTCCGCCGGTGGTCCCTCCCCCAATGGAGGGCCATGTCGGGGACCAGCCTCGCGAGTTCTTCATCAGGCTGCACCGGCCAACGCGCCATCGTCTTCGTCTCCCTACTCCGTTTGCTCGGGAGATGCAGCTCGACCCGCCACAGACTCTGAGGTTGCACATGATGGGCTGCGGGAATGGCGGCACGCGAGTTGATGTCGATTTCCCCGCCCCTCACGTCATGTATCTTTGCCACGGATGGAAGACCTTTGCTCGCATCCACTGCCTAACGCGGGTCTCGTTCTCTATTTCAAATTAATGGAGAATGGCCTGCTCTCTGTCAAGGTCTTTGGAGACCTTGGGACTCGCCTAAAGTGCTGCGTGGAGAGCTCCTCCGATGACGAAGACTCTTCCTCAAGCGGGAGTGACGAGGAGGATAGCGACAGCGACGATGAGGGTAGCGGGCGGGAGGATGACGGGTCCGACTAGGCGTCGGACCCAGCGTTCCTAGGCGACGCCGGCAACACCATCACCTGCATCGCCAGCTCCTTGAACTTCTCGGGGTCATCGCCTGGGCGGCTGGTGTTGGAGGGACGGGGAAGACGAAGAAGGCAGGTGGCGGGCTGTCAAGTCGGAGTACGCGGGCACCGACGCCTTCGTCGCGTATTGGCGGGCCGCTGCCTCGTCTTCCAGCTCTTCCTCAGGCACCGTCATCACCGGCCTCCTTCCGGATGATCACCGATATGTTCCCTTGGCATCTTCTGGTGCTCGTACCTCGCCTAGGTGCTCCTTTTGCCCTTTTGCCATCTTGTTCCATTCCCCGAGGAGAGGGACAAGAAAGGGATTACGGGCATCTTATCTCTTTTTAGTTTGTAAGCCTACGGGCCTTTGTAAGATTTAAATCTCGTAACCCCCTGCTCATGTATGCATTCCGTATGAATTGTACTTGTTTGCGACGTATTAATGAAAAGAAGGGTGTTTGCTGGGTTTTGTTTGTGCGTGGGCGAGGGCCACGCCAAAGAACGAGTCCTTGTTATCTTAAGATAAACATTGCACCCCGGCAACAAGCCTTGCCGTCCTCCTGCTCTATAGCCCGGCTACACTCACGCCCTTGGCAGAGGTAGGGGCCGAGTGGGATTAGGCCCTTCGCTCGTCCCCTTCCCATCGCACTACAACCAAGTCCCGGCCTAAAGTAAGGTTTTCGGACACGGGATAGAGGGGGCAAGATGGTATGAGAGCGAGCAAAGTCTCATACGTTCAAGTTTCATACGGAAGCACGGAGTGGGGGAAAAAGACTTATCTGATGTCGCAGCCCCCGGCAACCTTGGCTTGCCATGGTCGAACCCTTGGACCTGCAGCCCCCGGCAACCTTGGCTTGCCGGGGTCGGGGCATCGGCCTGTTCTCTTTCTTCTCAAATAGCCCAGCAGAAAATGTCCACACACCCTGCGAACCAAAAAGGACGGAAAGGAACAGAGAAATGCATACTCAACCTCTATTCTAAGGGTTAGTTGCCGCCAAGCACTATCGACCCTAACACAGAGAGAGACTCAACCTAGCATGCATACTAAAACTTAGGGTGCCAGCGCTTCATTTATTTATGCTCAGGGTCTGCGCCTGGCTTTGTACAAAGGGTTACATGCCTTGCCGGCAAGGCTTGTACAAAAGGTGGTCTGCCGGGGGGCCCGGCAACCGCGCCTTAGGGGTAAAACTTGCGAAGATGCTCGATGTTCCAGGAATTGCTCGCTGGAATAGCAGCTTCGGTCTCCAGGCGGACTGCGCCAGGCCTGGTGACACGTATTACCTGATAAGGGCCTTCCCACTTCGGCGTCAACTTGTTGGAATTCTTGGCCGATTGAACGTGCCGAAGAACAAGGTCGCCTTCCTCAAAGCTTCGGGCATGAACCTTGCGGCTATGGTAGCGGCGCAAGGCTTGCTAGTAGCGTGCTACTCGTACAACCGCCCGAAGATGATCTTCCTCGAGGAGCGTTGCGTCATCTTGCCGCAATCGCTCTTGCTCAAACTCATCATAAGCGAGCACTCGAGGTGACCCGTATGTGAGTTCTGTGGGGAGAACTGCTTCTGCCCCATATACCAGGGCAAAGGGTGTCTGGCCGGTGGCTCGATTTGGCGTCGTTCTGATCGACCAAAGAACCACCAGCAACTCATCAATCCAGCGCCTTCCACTCTTGTGCAGCTTGTCGAAAGTCTTTGTCCTCAGGCCTCGCAGTACTTCAGCATGTGCCCTCTCCGCCTGGCCATTGCTCCGTGGATGTGCCACGGAAGCGAAACATACCTTACTACCGAGATCTTGGATGTATTGCATGAAGGTGTGGCTTTTGAACTGCGTGCCGTTGTCGGTGATGAGTCTGTTCGGGACACCGAAACGGCAGACTAGCCCCTTGAAGAACTTGACGGCCGACTGTGCTATCACCTTTCTCACCACTTCCACCTCCGGCCACTTTGTGAACTTGTCGATTGCAACGTACAAGTAGTCAAAGCCCCCAACTGCACGGGGGAAGGGCCCAGTATGTTGAGCCCCCAGACTGAAAATGGCCAGGAGAGAGGAATGGTTTGAAGGGCTTGAGCTGGTTGATGAAGCTTCTTCGAATGGGACTGACACGCTTCACACATGGTTACTAGTGCCGTTGCATCCTGGAAGGCGGTGGGCCAGAAGAAACCTTGCCGGAATGCCTTGCCGGCATGGGCCCTCGACCCTATGTGGGAGCCACATATGCCTCCATGTATCTCCGCCAACAGCTTCAGTCCTTCCTGCCGGGGAATGCACTTCAATTTCACACTGTTTGGTCTTTTCCTCTGAGAACATCGTCAACGAACTGATACATGGCAGACCGACGGGCTACTTTCTCTGCTGCTTCCTGTTCCCCAGGAAGTTCCCCTGTTTGGAGGAATCGGATGGTATGTTGTGCCCATGCCGGAGCCTGGGGCTCGACAGCAAGGACTAAAGGCATTTCCTCTGCCATGGGAGCAGCTGTCTCGACGGCCAGGGCTTGACGCCCTGCCGGAGTCGGTTGCCCTATGGCAGGCTCAATGTCCATGGCAACATCTTTGCCGGCAACTCCTGGGAGCTCGGCAGGAAAGTACTTGCCGGGGCCTGATTTCCTTCGCTTGTTCTGCTATGTTGATGGTTCAACGGATGGTTGAGTTAACCGAAGCACAAAGGTACCTGGTTCCACAGGTAGTTTGAGAGCAGCGCGCTTCACAGGTTATCGGCGATGTCGTTCTCTACTCGGGGAACATGCTCCGCTTGTATGCCGTCAAAGCGCTCCTCCAGCTTCCTCACCTCATCTACGTAGGCCTCCATCAACGGGCTTTGATAATATTTGTTGACTTTCTTGACGACAAGCTGCGAATCACCCCTGACGATGAGCTTCTTGATCCCGAGGTCTGCCGCGATCCTGAGACCGACAAGCAACCCCTCGTATTCGGCTGTGTTGTTCCTTGACATCTCCCTGGGAAAGTGCATTTGGATTACATACTTGAGGTGCTCTCCGGTGGGTGCAATGAGCAGCACACGAGCACCGGCGCCTTGCAGCGAGAAAGCCCCGTCAAAGTACATAATCCAGTTGCGACTTGCTTCCTTGCCGGGGAGAGTGGTCTCCTGGATCTCTTTGTCGGGTGTTGGGGTCCATTCTGCAATGAACTCCGCCAAGACTCTGCTCTGGATTGTCAAAGTACTTTCAAACTTCAAACCAAAGCTGGACAGTTCAAACGCCCATTCCACAATCCTCCCGGTTGCGTCTGGGTTATGGAGTATCCATTGCAACGGGAGGCGGGTGACGACGGTGATTTCGTGTGCTTGGAAGTAATGATGCAGCTTCCTCGAGGCCATAAGGAGGCCGAAGAGCAATTTCTCCACACCGGAGAACCTTGACCTAGCCCCCTCCAAGAGGGAGCTTACAAACTAGACCGGGTGCTGCATCATCTTCTTCTTCTGCACCACTTCATTCGGTTGCGCAGGCCCTGTCCTACCAGCGTCAGACTCTGTCGGGGGCCTTGCCTTGCCGGCACCAGGCCCTGCCGGGGGGAGCTCTGGCTCGCCATCCGCCCGTCCTGCCGTTGCCACTGCCTCTTCGTCGACCTCCCTCTGCGCTACTAGCGCGGCACTGACCACTTGATTCGTTGCCGCTAGATACAGCAGCAACGGCTCTTGTGGTTTAGGCGCAACCAGTATCGGCGTAGAGGAGAGGTATTTCTTCAAATCCCGCTGTGCTGCTTCGGCCTCTAGGGTCCATTCCATTCGGCCCACCTTTTTCAAGATTTTGAAAAAGGGAAGGGCACGCTTAGCAGAATTGGAGATGAATTTGCTCATGGCGGCAACACAGCCAGTGAGCCCACGCACATCCTTGATCCGCCTAGGCGCCTCAATCTGCTCAATGGCCTTGATCTTGTCTGGATTTGCCTTGATCCCGCGTTGTGACACAAAGAACCCGAGAAGTTTGCCGGACGGAACGTCGAAGACACACTTCCCAGGGTTCAGCTTGAGGTTTGATCTTGCACAAATTCACAAACGTCTCTTCTAAGTCTTGTATGAGTGTTTCCCTGTCCTTGGTTTTGACCACTATGTCATCCATATAAGCTTCCATATTTCTATGTAGCTGGGGATCAAAACCAATTTGGACTGCTCTTGCAAACGTTGGGCCAGCACTCTTCAACGCAAAAGGCATTCGTAAGAAACAATATGTACCGCATGGGGTGATGAATGCTGTCTTCTCTTCATCTTCTTTCGTCATGAAGATCTGGTGGTATCCCAAGTAAACGTCAAGGAACGATAACAAATCACACCCGGCCGTGGAGTCAACAATGTGGTCGATGCGCAGTAATGGGAAAGGGTCCTTTGGACAAGACTTATTGATATCTGTGTAATCAATACACAGTCTCCACTTCCCATTTGCCTTGCGCACTACCACGGGATTGGCCAACCACGTCGAATGGAGTACCCCTCTCACCAAACCTGCCGCTTCCAACTTCCTGATTTCCTCTGTGATGAACTCTTGCCGTTCTAAAGCCTGCTTCCTAACCTTCTGCTTGATGGGCCGCGCATGAGGATAGACAGCAAGATGGTGCTCAATCACTTCCCTGGGAACACCGGGGATGTCGGATGCTTGCCATGCAAACACATCGACATTTGCCCACAGGAAAGTGACGAGCGTGCCTTCCTATTTGCTGCCGAGGGTGGAGCTTATGGTGAAAGCCCCTCCCGTGCCATCCTCCATGACGGACACCTTCTTGTCTCTGGTGGTGCAGCTCTGGATTCTTGCTCTTGTTGGTGGAGCTCTCTGGCACGTCCTCGGCGGGAGCACTACACTCCGAAGAGGTGCGCTTGCCGGAGTGGGTGTGAGAGGTCTTACCGGTCTTCTTCCTCCCCGGGGCTTCAGCGGCAGGAGCAAGTGCCTTGGCGGCAGTTGCTGCGACTGCCTCTCGGTAAAGTTGGTGATGAGGACATCACTAACAAAGTTACACCCACAGCCCCTACTGATACACATACACGACCAATTACTAGAGCTCGCGCACGCCAATTAAATTACCAGGTACTTTCGTTTCTTGGTAATGATTCTAATGTTCATGAGAATATGATGCTGCCTAAATTGGATACATTTGTCTTGCTTACAAATGAAGGACCTAGCTTGGACAAGGATGATCATTGGAGCAAGATCAAGCATGGAGATGATGGCATGCGCAAGGGGAACAAGAACGGAGTTACAAGTGATGATTTCAGGACTTTGAAACCACCATAATGAGTGCGTGAAGCCTTGGACGAAATATACAAGATGACACTTCATAAATTTCATCTAGAGGCTATTATAGGTGCCGTGTCATCTTATTATTGGGCCAGGCCCATGTAATTTCGAAATACTTGAGTATAGGTTGTTTTTAGAGTCCGGATGTGTGGGGAAACAAGAGCTAGGGTTGGTTTCAGACCCCTCCTCCAAGGACCACAAAATCCCCCCCCTCTTCCTCCATATATACAGCCCTTAGGGCGTCGTTTAGACTTTGGGTTTTGTTTAGATTAAAGTTCGCCATAGCTGCAACTTCGCGTTCTTCGTTTGTGTTCAACGACCAGACAAAGGCGTCACAGAACCCACCTTGATCAATAAAGCTTTCCTCTTATATTCGCAATATCCAGATTGCAATCTTAGTTTCTTGCTTGTTCTTCGTTTGCCTGCAGGAAACAGACCTTCGTGGTCAGGTTGATCGTGCTCCGGCATGGTCAATAACCTCTCGGAGTTGGTTTAGCGATTGCTAAGGCGCGACGTCCTCACACGTTCGTAGTCGGATCGTCAAAGTCGACTTCCTCCAAAACGATAGCCACCATCTCATCGCAAGACGGGACACCTTTGCCTCTATCAGTTGGTCAGCGCAGATCAGAGCATCCTTCTCGTCGGGGGGGACGGTGATGATGGTCATCGGCCCAGGCATCTTCAGCGTGTTGTAGGCGTAGTGCGAGGCTGCCATGAACTTGGCTAGCGCTGGGCGGC
Organism: Triticum aestivum; assembly: GCF_018294505.1. Taxonomy (NCBI): domain Eukaryota; kingdom Viridiplantae; phylum Streptophyta; class Magnoliopsida; order Poales; family Poaceae; genus Triticum; species Triticum aestivum. The sequence continues at coordinate 327,172,588 of NC_057814.1, read as the reverse complement.
CGACGATCCCGTTGTAGGGCAAGGGGATCTCGGCAACGTCAAAAACAATCCTCTCCGTCCTGTAGTTCAGCTTGCCTCCAAACGTCACGGGCAGCGTGACCTTACCCTTCGGTTGACTCCTTCCCGAGTTGACCCCTTGAAACGTGCACGTCTCTTCGAGGTCTCCATCAGGGATCTGTAGCCTTTGATCACAACAGGCGAGATGAAGTTCATACCGGCCCCGCCATCAACTAGCATCTTTGTCACCTTGAGGTTGCATATTGTCGGCGAAACCAACAACAGCAAACACCCGACCACAGTTGTGCGATCAGGGTGGTCCTCGGTGTCAAAGATGATAGGCGTGCTAAACTACAGGACGGAGAGGATTGTTTTCGATGTTGCAGAGATCCCCTTGCCCTACAACGGGATCCTCGGCCGCCCAGCGCTAGCCAAGTTCATGGCGGCCTCGTACTACGCCTACAACACGCTGAAGATGCCTGGGCCGATGACCATCATCACCGTCCCCCCCCCCCCGACGAGAAGGATGCTCTGATCTGCGCTGACCAACTGATAGAGGCAAAGGTGTCCCGTCTTTCGATGAGACGGTGGCTATCGTTTTGGAGGAAGTCGACTTTGACGATCCAACTACGAATGTGCGAGGACGTCGCGCCTTAGCAATCGCTAAACCAACTCCGAGAGGTTATTGACCACGCCGGAGGACGATCAACCTGACCACGAAGGTCTGTTTCCTGCAGGCAAATGAAGAACAAGCAAGAAACTAAGATTGCAATCTGGATATTGCAAATATAAGAGGAAAGTTTTATTGATCAAAGGTGGGGTTCTGTGACGCCTTTGTCTGGTCGTTGAACACAAACGAAGTACGCGAAGTTGCAGCTATGGCGAACTTTAATCTAAACAAAACCCAAAGTCTAAACGATGCCCTAGGGGCTGTATATATGGAGGAAGAGGGGGGAATTTCATGGCCCTTGGAGGAGGGGTCCGAAACCCACCCGAACTCTTGTTTCCCCACACATACAGACTCTAAAAACAGCTTATATTGAAGTATTTTGAAATTACATGGGCTTGTCCCAAAAATAAGGTGACGCAGCACCCAGAATAGCCTCTGGACGAAAATTATGAAGTGGCATCTTGTTTATTTCGTCCAAGGCTTCATGCACTCATTATGGTGGCTTCAAAGTCCTGAAATCATCACTTGAAACTCCGTTCTTGTCTCCCTTGCGCATGCCATCAACTCCATGCTTGTTCTTGCTCCAATGTTCATCCTTCTCCAAGATAGGCCCTTCATTTGTAAGCAAAACAAATGTATCCAATTTAGGCAGCATCATATTCTCATGAACATGAGAATCATTACCAAGAAACAAAAGTACCTTGTAATTTATATGGCGTGCGCGAGCTCTAGTAATTGGTCCAGTATGTATAATAGCAGGGGTTGTGGGTGTAACAATGGTATTGATGTCCTCATCACCCTCCCCTTCTTGAAATGAAGTCGTCCTCGACGGAAGCTCATCTTCCTCACCCAAATAAGGCTTCAAATCTGCAATGTTAAAAGTGGGACTAACCCCAAAATCTGCAGGTAGCTCAAGTTTATATGCATTATCATTTATTTTCTCTAACACCTTAAAAGGACCATCAGCACGTGGCATTAGCTTTGATTTGCGCAAATTAGGAAACCTATCCTCACGCAAATGTAACCAAACAAGATCACCAGGTGCAAAGACAACATGTTTTCTACCCTTATCTCCAGCAAGTTTATATTTAGCATTCATACGCTCAATGTTTTCCTTAGTTAACTCATGCATTTTTTAGATCAATTCAGCATGTTGTTTAGCATCAAAATTAACCTTCTCCGAAGATGGAAGAGGCAACAAATCAATGGGTGCACGAGGTAGGAAACCATACAGAATTTCAAAAGGGCACATCTTAGTAGTAGAATGCAACAAACGATTATAAGCAAATTCAATATGAGGCAAGCATTCTTGCCACATTTTCTTATTATTCTTCAAAATAGCCCTAAGCATAGTAGACAATGTTCTATTGACTACTTCAGTTTGACCATCAGTTTGGGGGTGACAAGTAGTACTAAAAAGCAGTTTAGTCCCCAACTTAGCCCATAAACATCTCCAATAGTGGCTAAGAAATTTAGTATCATGATCTGAAAACAATAGTATTTGGCACACCATGCAAGCGAATAATTTCACGAAAGAACAAATCAGCAACATTAACAGCATCATCGCTTTTATGACATGGTATAAAGTGTGCCATTTTCGAGAACCTATCCACGACAACAAATATGCTATCCCTCCCCTTCTTTGTTCGAGGTAAACCTAAAACAAAGTCCATAGATATGTCCTCCCAAGGAACACTAGGTACAGGCCAAGGCATATATAAACCATGAGGATTGAGTCGTGAGTAAGCTTTTTGACATGTAGTGCAGCGAGCAACAAAACGCTCAACATCCCGTCTCATCTTTGGCCAAAAGAAATGTGTAGCAAGTATATCCTCCGTCTTCTTCACGCCAAAGTGTCCCATTAGTCCTCTTCCATGCGCCTCCTGCAACAACAAAAGACGAGCGGAGCTAGCTGGAATGCATAGCTTGTTAGCACGAAACACAAATCCATCATTAATGACGAACGTGTTCCATGTTCCACCTTCTTTACAATTCTGCAATACATCTTTAAATTCAGCATCATGCACATATTGATCTTTGATGGTCTCCAAACCAAATATTTTAAAGTCAAGTTGTGAAAGCATAGTATAACGATGAGACAATGCATCAGCAATAACATTTTCTTTACCCTTCTTGGTTTAATGACATAAGGGAAAGTCTCAATGAATTCAACCCATTTAGCATGTCTACGGTTCAGTTTTGCTTTACTTTTAATGTGTTTCAAAGATTCATGATCAGAATGTATAACAAATTCTTTGGGCAATAAATAATGTTGCCATGTTTCTAAGGTCCGAACAAGAGCATATAATTCTTTATCATAAGTAGAATAGTTCAGACTAGGCCCACTCAATTTTTCAGAAAAGTATGCAACAGGTTTGCCATCTTGTAATAACACACCTCCTAATCCAGTTCCACTAGCATCACATTCAAGCTCAAAAGTCTTATTAAAATCAGGAAGTTGGAGTAAAGGAGCATGTGTCAACTTATCTTTCTATACCATGAAGGCTTCTTCCTGTGCGTTACCCCAAACAAAAGGCACATCCTTCTTTGTAAGCTCATTGAGAGGTGCAGCAATGGTGCTGAAATCTCTCACAAAACGCCTATAGAATCCAGCGAGGCCAAGAAAACTCCTCACTTGTGTGACCGTTTTGGGCTGTGGCCAACTCTCAATAGCTTCAATCTTGGCTTTATCAACTTCAATTCCCTGTGGAGTAACAACATAGCCAAGAAAAGATACTCGGTCGGTGCAAAAGGTGCACTTCCCAAGGTTACCAAACAAACGTGCATCACGTAGAGCAATAAAAACAACACGTAAATGTTCCAATGTTCCTCCAAAGATTTGCTATAAATCAATATGTCATCAAAGTAAAATACCGCAAATTGTCCAATGAAAGCACGTAAAACTTCGTTCATTAATCTCATGAAAGTACTAGGTGCATTAGTTAACCCAAAAGGCATGACTAACCACTCATATAATCCAAACTTAGTTTTAAATGCTGTTTTCCATTTATCTCCCAATTTCATACGAATTTGATGGTATCCACTATGCAAATCAACTTTGGAGAATATTGTAGAGCCACTCAATTCATCAAGCATGTCATCTAGCCTAGGAATAGGATGACAATAACGAATAGTAATATTATTAATCCCTCTACAATCAATGCACATAAGCGATGTACCATCCTTTTTCGGCACTAAAATGATAGGAACAGCACAAGGACTAAGGGATTCACGTATATAACCTTTGTCGAGCAGCTCTTGTACTTGACGCATAATCTCCTTCGTCTCCTCTGGATTGGTACGGTATGGTGCACGGTTGGGTAATGATGCACCGGGAATTAAGTCAATTTGATGCTCAATCCCTCGAATAGGTGGTAATCCCGGTGGCACGTCTTGTGGAAAGACATCAGCGAACTCCTGCAAAATGTTAGTGACAGCAGGAGGCAAAGAGGAAGGCACGTCCTCGAATGAAAATAATGCCTCTTTGCACACAAAAGCATAGCAAACAGATTTGCTAAAATCTAGATCATCAATATCAGATTTGGTGGCAAGTAAACATGCACTTTTCAATTTAATTTCAGAAGCAACACTAGATGGTTTATTATTAGGCTTCATTTGTTGCTCAAATTCTTTTGCCACAATCTGATTTTCACTCTTATTTTTCTCCTGTTTTGCTTTATTAGCTCTATTAATATCATATTTCAAAATAGATTCAGGAGTCATAGGAAGCAAAGTAATATGGCTATCCTTATGAACAAGAGTATACTGATTATTTCTACCATGGTGTACAGAATTTTTATCAAATTGCCATGGTCTACCAAGTAATAAGGAACATGCTTGCATGGGTACCACATCACAATCAACATAATCAGCATATGTAGAGATATTGAAATGCACACGAACAGTACGTGTTACCCTAACCTTGCCGCTGTTGTTGAACCATTGGATGTAGTATGTGGATGTGGTCTTGTGGTGAGAGATAGCTTCTCCATCATCTCCATGCTAGCCAAGTTGTTACAGCTCCCTCCATCTATGATGACGCGAACAGAACGTTCCTTCACAACTCCCTTTGTATGGAACAAATTATGCCTTTGATTTTACTCAGCTTGTGTGACCTGCACACTCAAAACACATTGAGCAACTAAACATTCATACCTGTCAGCATCTTCAGGAGCCATGTATTGCGTCTCATGATCAGAATCATCTCCACCGTGTTCTTCACGTGTAATAAGAGCCAAAGTCTCCTCATCATAGTCACTAGCGAACTCATACCCACCATCCTCAGTAGCAATCATCACACGCTGATATTTGCATTCTCTCGCCAAATGTCCTCTTCCCTTACAACGACGACAAATAATATCACTTGTGTGCCCTGTTGATGCCATGGAAGAAGAAGAGCTCTGCGCAGGCCCGACAGGTGTGCTCTTGGCAGAGAGTGGTGGTTGTGCCTGCTTTCTTGTATCACGGCTGGAGGTGGCACCTGATGGAACTGCTGGCGTAGTGGAAGTAGAGGATGCACATGGTGTCCATGATGAAGATCGACCTGCAGAAAAGTTAGTTCGCGCCAATGCCTGTCGCTCCTGCACTTCACGTTCAGCTTTACAAGCAAGATGGAATAAACGAGTGATATTATTATACTCCTTATACTCTAGAATGTCCTGAATCTCTCTATTAATCCACCCATAAAACATGCAAGCATAGCTTCATTCTCCTCAACAATACCACATCTAATCATGCCAGTTTGTAATTCCTGATAATATTCTTCTACAGAATTTTTTCCTTGTCTTAAACGCTGCAATTTTTGAATTAATTCACGTTGATAATATGGTGGAACCCAACAAGTACGCATAGCAGTTTTCAAAGCAGCCCAAGTAGCTGGAACAGGATATAATCTACAATGTTCAGACCACCAAACACATGCAAAGCTAGTGAAAGAACAAACAGCAGTAGAAACACGTCTCTCCTCAAGATATTGTAAACATGTAAATCGTTGTTCAGTTTCTAACTCCCAAGTAAGATATATATCAGGAACATATCTACCCTCAAATGGTGGAATTTTTAATTTCAGTTTAGGGAGATGGTCATGATCTCGTACCTGAGGGGGAGCCCTAACATTGCCATTATTTGCATGTGGACGTCCTGGTGGTTGTGGTGCTCGTGGTTGCACGTAGTTCTGATTTTGATCAACCTCATCCTCGTAATCTCCTGCATAATCATCATCCGCATCAGCAGCAGGAGCCACAGAAGTATCAACAGCAGCACCAACAGTTTGGCCAGGCTGAAGAAGGACACGGCTCGCTCGGCGGAGGGCTGTTTCGCGACGTGGAGGTAGTTGTTGTTGTTGTTGTTGCTGAGGTGCGGCAGGTGCAGCCGGTGGTGGAAGACGCACAAGCAGTTCATTAAATCTGTTATCGAGCTTTGTTTCGAACGTCTTCTCAAGTCCAGTGATGTTCTCCATGGCCTCTTCAAAATTGTTCAGCACATCTTGCACCTGTTCAGTCATCATTTGCTGAAACTTATCATGAAGCTCCTTGTTCGTTAAGTTCTCCCAGTCAATCTCGTCGGCTTGTGATCCTGGCATGGTTAGCAGCAATAGAAACACACAAGAATATGATCCTACAGACTACTAACAAGTGGTGGTGGTGGTGGGTGTCACAAATCCGTCAAGCAAATCTCAAATTCTTACCAGTTCTTACCCAGCAGCAGGCGGTGATCGGCAACCGTTGTAGTCAAAACTCTCAAAGATTGGATAGAGCGATTACCAGGGAGAGTCAAACGCACGACGTAGATGTATGTGGAGCTGGGAAGGCTTATAATATGGTAGCAAAAAGGGTCAGCAATAATCAATTCAGAGATGCAAAGTTGAATAAACGCTCAACGATGGTACTGTGCTGGTCCTAGGCTAGACCGTACTAGAGAGCGAGCCTAGAACACTAACAAAGTCACGCCGCTGCATGTAAACAAGGGAAAAGCACACTCTGGAATATTTTTTTCGCTCTGTTTTTTTTGGCGCTCCTCTTTTTTTTTGCGCTCTTTTTTGCGAAAAATCACTATAATGGCGAGTGTCTCAAAACTCTTCCCGGGTCAAACTGAGAGGATGGGCACGAATTTTTTTTGACTTTTTTCGGAAATCAGGGCAGCGACTACGAAAAAGTGCGACAAAAAATCACTATGATGGCACGTGGCTCAAAAGACTCGGAAAAGCCTAAGAACAGGATAGGGAAAAAAATATTTTCGGCTGCTAATATTTTTTTTTCCGAAAACTACTCAGGCAAGGAAACACGAATCGGAAATTAGACGGATCTCGAAAACAAACCTAATATGAAAGTAACTCGGATTGGTGGTGGATATATGGTGGTAGGATATGGCAGCGGTGGTAGTATATGGAATCGGATTGGTGGTGGTATATGGATACGGATTGGTGGTGGTATATGGCAGGGGCGATGATGATGGTGCGGCGGCGGCGTGACAACTTATGACCAGAACTCGAAACTCTAAAAGACTAAACTCTCAGACCAGCAACTAGACACGACGATGCAACCACAAATTCAACAAAGCAAAATACTAAAAAGACTATGCAAAGGCTCAGACTGGTTCGGATATGATGAACTAACCCTAATTTTTTTTGGCTTTTTCGTGGACTGTAGGTATGAAGAACAGACTCAATCTAAACTATGAAAAACTGGAAAATCTCACCGAGCAACCTGGAAATCTGATACCACTTGATAGAGGCAAAGGTGTCCCGTCTTTTGATGAGATGGCGGCTATCATTTTGGAGGAAGTCGACTTAGATGATCTGACTACGAACGTGCGAGGACGTCGCGCCTTAGCAATCGCTAAACCAACTCCGAGAGGTTATTGACCACGCTGGAGCACGATCAACCTGACCACGAAGGTCTGTTTCCTGCAGGCAAACGAAGAACAAGCAAGAAACTAAGATTGCAATCTGGATATTGCGAATATAAGAGGAAAGCTTTATTGATCAAAGGTGGGGTTCTGTGACGCCTTTGTCTGGTCGTTGAACACAAACGAAGTACGCGAAGTTGCAGCTATGGCGAACTTTAATCTAAACAAAACCCAAAGTCTAAACGATGCCCTAGGGGCTATATATATGGAAGAAGAGGGGGGAATTACGTGGCCCTTGGAGGAGGGGTCCGAAACCCACCCTAACTCTTGTTTTCCCACACATACGGACTCTAAAAACAGCCTATATTGAAGTATTTTGAAATTACATGGGCCTGGCCCAAAAATAAGGTGACGCAGCACCTAGAATAGCCTCTGGACGAAAATTATGAAGTGGCATCTTGTATATTTCGTCCAAGGCTTCATGCACTCATTATGGTGGCTTCAAAGTCCTGAAATCATCACTTGAAACTCTGTTCTTGTCTCCCTTGGGCATGCCATCAACTCCATGCTTCTTCTTGCTCCAATGTTCATCCTTCTCCAAGCTAGGCCCTTAATTTGTAAGCAAAACAAATGTATCCAATTTAGGTAGCATCATATTCTCATGAACATTAGAATCATTACCAAGAAACGAAAGTACCTGGTAATTTAAATGGCGTGCGCGAGCTCTAGTAATCGGGCCAGTATGTATAGTAGCACGGGTTGTGGGTGTAACAATGGTATTGATGTCCTCATCAGCGGGTCTGGCGGTCAGCACAAGGATCGTTTACCCAGGTTCGGGCCGCGAAGATGCGTAATACCCTAGTCCTGCTTTGGTGTATGTATATTAGTGTTCTTGGGTTCTTGAACTAGCTACGGTGCGTGTCTAGCCCAAAAGATCAGAATCGTTCTCCTGGACGCCTCGGGCCTCATTTTGTAGGCAAAAGGGGTCGCCAGAGTGGCACACAGGAGGTGGAAAGGTGTACGGTGCGTAAGCTTATCGCCTGTCAGTACGGGACAAGACGCATTAAATGCGGTCCCTTAGGTGTCCCGTTGCTTTATTGGGGATGGCAATGAGGCCCGTCCCGTCCGTCGCCTCCCCGCCTTGCTTCGACACACGTCCAGGCCAACGGTGCATGCAGCGCCATGTAGGCTGGCAGGCTGCTGAGATGGTGTGGTGGTAGGGTCTTCACGAAGATCTGCATGCCACCACGCAGGTGCTTGCTGAGATAGCCTGGAAGCCGCACGTTGCCACGTAGGTGTCTGACTAGCTGGTTGGGCTGGCAGCTGTGTGGGAATGGTGGTGGAGTCTTGGCAGACGCGGGCCTGGCTGTGGCCTCGCGAGTGTCCTTGGCAAGGGTCTTGCCGGGGCCTCGGCAAGGATCTTGCCGTGGCATCGCGGTCGTCCCGGGCAAGGATCTTGCCGGGGGTCTCGTGGATTTCCTCGGCTAGGGTCCCACCGAGGATCGTCGTCTTCTGGTCCTCATCTGATCTTGTGTGCTTCTGATCTTCACAAAGATCTGCATGCCACCACGGAGGTGCCTCCCGAGCCTTGGTTCCAATGTTGTTGATGGTGTTGGAGCCCTCGGCTCAAGGGTGGCGCGCTCCGCCAGCATCGGGCAAGTTGCCCCGCCAAGGCTCTTGCCGGGGCTGCGGAGGCCGCCCTGTCAAGGGTCTTTTCGGGGGAGCCCACTTCGCCCTTCTGCTCTTTGTGTCTCTGGTCTTGGCGTTGCTCTAGTTGTCTTGTGCCTCCGGCTTCCCTCCTCTGCCCTACTTAGTGTGGCCGTGGGCGCGGCTCTGACTGCCCGTGCACAAGTAAAGGGGTAAAAAGGAGAGCCCCTACTTTTGTACACCGACACCGAGGCCCTTTTACCCCTTCGCCCACATAGACTATATTTACAAAATTATTGACATCGTTTTGTCAGTAAGGCTGTAAGCAATCTGGAGATCCCTAGTATGCCACTGTATGTTTCTTTATACAATCCCAAATGGATTATATAGCTTCTGATAATAGAATAAATATTCTGGAAAAAGCTCAAATACTATCATATGGTCAGTTCAAGAAAATCTGACGAGCACTTGCAATGTACATAGTTTTTGCAGAAAAGATTTCAAAAACTCGGGTTCACTGATTTAATGAATTACTATAAGTTCAAATGTGCTAATATCTACAGTTCTGGTTGAGGAATTTAGGTAGTTTATTTTTCTAACCCCAACTGTCTATAGTTCATTAGTTCATTCTCAGTACACAAATTGTTTACAAACTTAAAGTTTACATGATTGGTTGTATTTAGTACGTCTAATTGGACTATTTAAGTCCAAATGTTTACTTTGCATGATGGAAAAAATTGTGTATCGTGTAGTTCCTCCACTAGAGCCACTGCGGCCTACGGCAGCCCATGGTGGCGGAGTTCGTCGCGTCCATCAGTCTAACCCCATGGCTTCAGGGCATCCGAGTTTCGTCGCGGCCATCAATTCGGACACCTACGTCACTGCGTGTGTTGCGGCCACACCCATTTGTGTCACTGCGTGCTCCGTCACCGGCCTCCTGCGCACCGTGACCCCTGCCGCACTCCTTCCTCTCCCTGAAGCCGCTCGGGCCCTCCCAGGCTTGATATCCTGCAGTAGCGATGAGCTCATGTACATCGCCGAAGTTCCATACCTGCTCAACGGCACCAGTACGAGGATGCAGCAGCTAGGCTGAACCCCAGTTTGTGCCTCAAGGCCAAGTACGCTGACGCCTGCGAGGAGGTATCCATCTCTCTCTTCCTGCTCCTATGCTTTATTTGTACTAAGCTTTATTGAAGATGCTTAAATGCACATGTTTCTTATAATCTTTACATACACACTCTTTCTATTTTGTCCCTCGTGTAGTCACTTTGCCTTTTCATGCTTAAATGCACCTTCAGTGCAGGTTCTCCGGTGCGCCAAGTATTGTTGGCAGCGATGCCTGCTTACGTCTTCCTCGTATGATTCGCCAAGGCCGCGTCTTCCTCCTGAGATAAGAAGAGCGACAAGGAGGTAAAAGGAACACCAGATTTTTACAAATTCTGCAAATGTAGTACGTATTTGCCATTTTGCCAAAGCAGTGAGTCTATGTGCTGATGTTTCTCTTGTCTTCTCTTGGATGTATTTGTCTAGATGGAGAGCACGGTCTTTTTTTCGTGGAGCTGGCTGCTGCAGTACGGCCTAGTCCAGTCTAAGCCCTCCATGGTTGCTGTTGCTATTTCCGCAACCAGGCTACCCCGAAGAAGACCCCTAGGTGGACTGACAATCTAAATTATAGTATGTGTTGTTTATTTATAATTGAAGTTCAAAAATATCATTGGCAGGGGTACATAAATGATTATAGCCGTAGTCTACCAAGTGGCACCCGGTACAGGTGGGCTTGGGACAGACTAGGCACCGTGGCCGGGTATACCAAGCGTCACCTGTTTGGTGGGCTGGGGACCCTGTACACATCGTTTGGGGCCGTGAGCGACACGCCGGCCGGATCTCCTTGCGGATGGAACCCGAATAGGCGATAAACCCGGACTAGAGACTTGCGTGGTTAGTCAGGTCGTGGCCGACACCCTCGCCAGGCTTCCGCTTGAAGGTTGCCGAGATACACGACGTGTACATGGCGGTATGTGGCGAGAGCGTGTGTGAAGAACTACACCCCTCCAGGGTTATAAATGATCTATTCGAATAGTCGTGTCCACGGTAAAGGACTTCTGGGTTGCCTGTACAGTTCCTAGACAAGTGAAAGTGGATACTGTAAAATACGCAAGCTAAGCGTGAGTGCTCTGGATGGCCTTCTCGTAGGGAGACAGGAGCGGATCCATAGTGGTGTATTGATTTGTGAATATGTGGACTCGTGTGCGCCACCTCAAAAGAGTTACTTGCAGACGTAGTTCAGGATAGCCACCGAGTCAAAGCTGGCTTGCTGCAGTTAAAGTCCACCACCCCTTTGTTGATACTAATGCATATGTAGCTAGTTCTGATGTAAGTCTTGCTGGGTACATTTGTACTCACGTTTGCTTAATTTATGGTTTTGCAGAGAGACTTTAGTTTCACAAGTAGTTCGACGTGGACTTCGACGTTTAGCTTGTTACCTCAGCTACAATCTTGTACCCTTCGGAGGGTCTTGTAGTTAGTCAGGCTTCTCAGCCTTTTTCATTTGTAGTTGTTTGTACTCAGACATGGTTATGCTTCCGCATGTGCTTGTTGCTTGTATGACTTGAATGCCGGGTCATCAGACCCATGTTTGTAATATCTGGCTCTTCGGAGCCTAATGAATAAATACTTTGAGTCATAGAGTTATGTTGTGATGCCAGGTTGTATTTGCACATATCGAGCATATTGTGTGTATGTTATTGAAATGCTTGGTATGTGTGGGATCCGACAACCTAGTTGTTTATTCTTGGTAGCCTCTCTTATGGGGAAATGTATCCTAGTGCTTCCACTGAGCCATGGTAGCTTGCTACTGCTCCGGAACACTTAGGCTGGCCAGCATGTGTCCTTCTTCGTTCATGTGTCTGCCCCTACGGGGAAATGTCACGCGGTGTCTACCGGAGTCCAGTTAGCTTGCTACAGCCCGGATTCACTCGCCGTTGAACGACACGTTCGTTGTTGGGTCATGTATGCCTGTCGCTGTAAGTTAGTGCCACTTTGGATTCACGACTAGTCATGTCGGCCCGGGTTCTTTGTCATATGGATGCTAGCGACACTATCATATACGTGAGCCAAAAGGCGCAAATGGTCCCGGGCCAGGTAAGGTGGCACCCGTGGGAATACCGTGCGTGAGGCCGCAAAGTGATATGATGTGTTACATGCTAGATCAGTGTGACTTAGGATCGGGGTCCTAACAGAAGCACTCTTCAGAGGACGACGATCTCAATGTCTTTACGGTCCTTGAGACCTTTTCTTCAAATAATCGGGGCAAAAGGGCGCTCCATGACCTCGCCAAAGTTAACCAAGTAGCCACAATAAATCCTTGGAACGACATGACAATAAATTTTACCGCCGCCGACGAACCAAGGGCCAGATCAGTCCGAGCACCAGCCGCCTTGGTCCTAAACCAAATTGTCGCTGGCTTTCGACTCACCAAAATGCTCATGGACGGTGGCAGCGGACTGAACCTCATCTACGAAGAGACGCTCAATAAAATGCAAATGGACAAGAGTCGCATCAAGCAAAGCAGTACCACCTTTCGAGGGATTCTCCCCAGTCGAGAAGCACGATGCTCGGGGAAAATTAAACTTGATGTAGTATTCGGCACGTCGAAGAACTACATGTTCGAAGAGTTGCTCTTCGATGTGGCACCTTTCAATAGCAGATATCACGCTCTGTTAGGGTGAGACGCCTTCACACGCTTTCAAGCCATACCCCATTACGGGTACATGAAGCTCAAAATGCCAGGGCCTAGCGGAGTTATCACTATCACCAGTGATCCGGATATAGCACTCCGCGCCGAAAACAAAACTGGATACTTGACCCTCGAGGCACTATCCGAGGCCCTTGCGGCTGAGGAGCTAACCACTCTGCGTTCCACAGTGGACAAAGACTATGTAATCCTTGACAAGAGGCCCAAGGCCACTTCTTTGAAACCAGCAGATGAAATAGTCAAATTTCAAGTGCACCCGAAGGATCCTAACTAGACAGCCTCCATTGGAGCACAACTGGATGCGACGGTCGACGTCGCCTTACGAGCGTTCCTGCCCGAAAATTGGGACATCTTTGCCTGGCATCCTTCCGATATGCCAGGAATCCCACGCATACTGGCCGAGCATAGCCTCAACATAATAAAGGGGTTCAAACTAGTCAACGAAACGTTGCGACGATTTTCCGAACCCAAACGACAAGCTATGGGGGAGGAGCTAGCCAAACTACTTGAAGTCAGGTTCATTAGAGAGATCAAACACCTGGACTGGCTAGCGAACCTAGTCATGGTGCTAAAGAAGGATAAATCCTGGCGCCTTTGCGTCGATTTCAAGGATCTCAATAAGGCTTGCCCTAAGGACCCCTTCCCGCTGCCCCGCATTGACCAAATCATTGACGCGACCGAAGGACACGACTCACTGTGTTTCCTCGACGCATACTTCGGATACCATCAAATTAAGATGAAGGAGTCCGACCAGGCCGCAACGGCATTCATTACCCCGTATGGGCCTTTCTGCTTCAGCACTATGCCTTTCAGACTCAAAAACACTGGCGCCACTTACCAACGCATGATTCAAACATGTTTGGAAAAGCAAATTGGCAAGGCAGTGGAGGCATACGTAGATTGTGTCCCTTATTCCGGGATTCTCATCAATACTGCATGGTCTCCGAATGTCGAATCATTGGTGAACGATCTACACCTCACATTCGACAACCTCCGAACATATGACATATGGCTCAATCCGGAAAAATGTGTTTTCAGCGTTCCAGCCAGAAAACTACTCGGGTTCATTGTTTCCAATTGAGGAATCGAAGGGAACCCATCCAAAATCAGAGCCTTGTCACAATTGGCAACGCTAACAGACTTAAAGTAGGGCCAAAAACTAGCTGGGTGTGTGGCAGCCTTGAGCCGCTTTATCTCCAGATTAGGAGAAAGGCTCTGCCACACACCAACCACTTTGAATGGACGGATGCGGCTACAGCCAGATTGGAAGAAATAAAAACTTTGTTAGCAAGTAACCCAATCCTTGCCGCACCAAGTGTTGGTGAACCTACGTTGCTCTACATATCCGCGACTCACCAGCTGGTGAGGGCGGTACTCGTCGTCGAACGAGAGGAAGAGGGACACAAATTCCCACTCCAGAAACTAGTGTACTATGTATCGGCAGTCCTTACACCATCAAATCTCGATACCCTAGCATATGCGGTCTTCATGGCATCTCGGATGCTGCGGCACTACTTTCAAGAGTGTTCGATCACGGGGGGTCCGAAGTACCACTCAATGACATTATAAATAATCGGGACGCCACCGGCCGCATAGCCAACTGGGCCATCGAGCTCTTAACATTTGAAGTAACATACAAGCCACGCCGAGCTATTAAATCTCAGGTGTTGGCCGACTTTGTCGCCGAATGGATGGAAGCCGAACTCCCTAAAGATTACAACACATACTCCAACTGGGTAATGTACTTCGACGGCTCTAAAATTTTAGTTGGATTGGGGGCTGGTGTCATCCTAACATCCCCTACAGGGGACACAGTCCGCTACGTATTACAAATCATATACGGTATCCAACAACGCGACCGAATATGAGGCACTACTGCATGGTCTCAGAATGGCTGTTTCTATGGGCATACAACGCCTAGAGGTGCGTGGGGATTTGAACCTCGCAATATCCGAAATAAATGGAGAATTCGATGCAAAAGATCCAAACATGGCGGCATACAAAAACGTCGTACTCAATATATCAGCTCGGTTTGAGGGGCTCGAGTTCCATCATGTTGCTTGAGGCAGTAATCAGGCAGCGGGCATCCTTGCTCGAATGGGCACTAAACGCGACCCCGTCCCGCCTACCACCTTTGTGGAAAGGCTCTTCAAGCCATCCGTGGTATGGCAGGACGAGAGTGGAAATACTAGTCCGGCGCCGATCATACCCCCAGATACCAAACACAATTCTGATATCATCGGGGGCTCGGGCACCGAAATGACACCTTCCGCCCATGTAATCATGGTTGTCATTGCCCCATGGACCGAACCCTTCCTGGCCTACCTTAATAGGCAGGAGCTCCGTGATGACCAGAATGAGGCCCGTCGCATAGTTCGACGCTCTAAAGCCTACAAAGTTCACGAAGGAGAACTCTACAAGAAAAGTACTACTGGAGTTCTTCAAAGATGTATCTCCGAAGAGGAGGGACAACAGCTCTTGGCCAAAATACATGATAGTCTCGGTGGCCATCACGCCGCAGGCCGGGCCCTCGTAAGTAAGGCCTTCCGTACAGGTTTCTTTTGGACAACAGCCCGAGCAGATGCATAGGCCCTTGTACAGCGCTGTGGATGTCAGCTTTTCACAAATCAGAGTCATATGCCGCCCATTTCCCTAAGAACAATCCCCATTACTTGGCCTTTTGCGGTCTAGGGGCTAGATATGGTCGGGCCCCTTAAAGGGGAAAGCCATAAGAAGAAATATTTGCTGGTTATGGTGGATAAATTCACTAAGTGGATAGAGGCCAAACCAGTAAAAACGGCTGAAGCTGGGCCGGTGATCGACTTTATATCCGGCGTTGTACACCGTTATAGTGTCCCTGAAAGTGCAACTATCCCTGGGTGGTTTTGGTAATTACTAACAACATATAGCTCATTGAACTAATGCTATTTCAAGATAAATATTTCAGGAAAGTTCAGTGATTGGCATGCCATGGATTAGGAATGTGGACCCTTCAAAATGCTAAGGACACATATTGGCTGAAGCTCAAGACTCTACATTTTACTTTTCGTGATCGAAGATCACATTGAGTCCATAGGAAAAGCCAATACTATTAAAAGGGGATGAGGTGTTGCTTAATGAGTTTCTTGCTCAAAATGCTTAGTGATATGCTCCAAAACCCTCAACCACTTTCTCACATCCACATATGTCCCAAACCAAAAGTCAAACTCGGCCCCACCGAAGCTTTCTACCCGGCGCCACCGAGTTCTCTTGACATAGCCATTGCCACAAACCCTAGTCACTTCGGTCTCACCGATAGGGATCTCGGTCTCACCGAGATGGGATTGCAAACTCTCTGTTTCCCTTCGTAACGTTTCGGTCTAACCGAGATGAGTGATCGGTACCACCGAGTTTGCAATGCAAACTCTCTGTTTCCCCTTCATAACGTTTCGGTCCAACCAAAATGAGAGAATCAGTCCCACCGAGTTTGCCTGACCAACTCTCTGGTTAGCTTATTACCAAAATCGGTCCCACCGAGTTTGTGTAATCGGTCTCACTGAGATTACGTTATGCCCTAACCCTAATGAAATCGGTCCCACCGGGTTGACATGTCGGTCCCACCGAAGTGCCTAACGGTCACATTATGAACTGAATCGGTCTGACCGGGTTTCATTATTCGGTCCCACCGAGTTTGGTGATTTGTGTGTAACGGTTAGATTTTGTGTGGAGGCTATATATACCCCTCCACCCACTCTTCATTCATGGAGAGAGCCATCAGAACATGCCTGCACTTCCAACATACATTTTCTGAGAGAGAACCACCTGCACTTGTGTTGAGGTCAAGATATTCCATTCCAACCGCATAAATCTTGATCTCTAGCCTTCTCCAAGTTGCTTTCCACTCAAATCATCTTTCCACCAAATCCAATCCTATGAGAGAGAGTTGAGTGTTGGGGAGACTATCATTTGAAGCACAAGAGCAAGGAGTTCATCATCAACACACCATCTATTACCTTTTGGAGAGTGGTGTCTCCTAGATTGGTTAGGTGTCACTTGGGAGCCTCCGTCAAGATTGTGGAGTTGAACCAAGGAGTTTGTACGGGCAAGGAGATCGCCTACTTCGTGAAGATCTACCCTAGTGAGGCAAGTCCTTCGTGGGCGATGGCCATGGTGGGATAGACAAGGTTGCTTCTTCGTGAACCCTTCGTGGGTGGAGCCCTCCGTGGACTCGCGCAACCGTTACCCTTCGTGGGTTGAAGTCTCCATCAATGTGGATGTACGATAGCACCACCTATCGGAACCACGGATAAAAATCTCCGTGTCTGCATTGCATTTGCTCCCTCAAACTCCTCCATTTACCTTCATGTGCAATTGTTTTTCATTCCGCTGCTATACTCTTAGAATTGCATGTGTAGGTTGATTGCTTGACTTGTGCAAAGTTGCTGAAATCTGCCAAGACTTGAAATTGGGAAAAGGCCAGGCTTTTAATTGGTCAAGTAGTGATGCGGAGCATCCCACAATCATCCCCATGGACGCATCTACATCTCCTACGACTCCACTTGGACCAATGACAAGAGCCCGAGCAAAGGCTATCAAAGATAAGGTGAACTTGCTCCTCTCCGAACTACTACTTTCGACACATGAGACATGGCTACTACCTCAAACGGAAACACTATGTGTGCTTAGGTACTTGGAGGAAATCCATGGAACATCTACATACAACGGACAAGATGGCAAGGACACCAAGCGCGAAGATCAAGAGGACGATCTGCCACGGAAGCTACAGGCTCTGGACGACCGGCCCATCCCGGACGTCCGACCCCTGAAGGTCACGCCGGTCCAAGGAACGCAGGCCACCAAAAGCTACAGGCTCCGGACGACCGGCCCAGCCCGGACGACCGACAGCTCCCAGGCTCCGGACGACCGACGACCGGACGACCGGACACCTACGGACGTCCGAGGCCGTGGCAACAGAACCTAATTACGGATATCCGAAGATCTACGGACGTCCGGACCCCCGCGAGCCTCCGGACGACCGGCGCCTCACGGACGACCGGACCCTGGCTGCGTCCAGTTTCGGGCCGAAGCCCATGTACCCCTCCACTTCGCCCCTCTTTTGCACTAAGACTATAAATAGAACTGTCCCACCTCCTAGTTAGGGTTAGCATTGGTTTAGCTCATATGTGAGATAGAGCATTGCTCATCCATTACAGATCTACTCCACGAGAGAGACCGCGGCCCCTCTACGGAGAAGATCCCCTTGGATTCAAGACCCCCTCTTGGGTGGCCCCATCAAGACCTCCTCACGGAGAAGAACCGGTGACCTCTTGCATCGTCCCTTGTTGATTGTAGATCTTGTATCTTCTCTGGTGTTTCGAGGATCTAGCATATGTGTGACCTAATGTCATTGGTTTGAGTGTTTCTCTTGTCTTCCCCTTCGTGATTTCCCTTTGTGTTCTTCGTGTTCATCGCGGGATCCGCTCCTTTCGTGAAAGATCGGCCGTATAGGGTTCCACCCTACGTCATCTTGGTGTCATGAGCCACGTTGATCACGATTTCGGAGCCCCCTCTCTTTGTTTTCTATCTTGATTTTGTTGTTTTTCATCCTAATCCGAAAATTCCCCACAAAAATAGCCCCAAATTTTTTTTGTGATGAAGTTTTCTTGGATTTGATCCATGGATTTGCTTTGCCTTGAGTGGATCTAGCTTTCCCCCATCATCCCCACCATTTCCATCCATAAAATCGCCCGGATTTCACCCATTTCGCCACTCCCACCACGAACCCTAACAGTTCATCCCATGCCCGTAATCGCCCAGGCACCGGATGTCTGACGACCGGACGACCGCCATTCCCCGGACGTCCGTAATACCCTGACGAAACTGAATTTTCCCAGATATTTTCAGCCATAGCCACCACTTCTGCAAACACCTTCCTATACACCATAGTTTTTTCCCCTACCCAACTCCGACGATTTTGACACATTCTGGTCTTGGAGAATTTGAGTTGTGGTAACCGTGTCCTTTTGTGTTTCGGCTATCTAGGTACGGTTCGACATCGACATCACTGCCGCTCATCTTTGCCACGGACTCGTCATCATCGGTATCACGATATCATCATACATTCTCGCAATTGCATTGATAACCCCATAGCTTTAATTTTTGCGTAGCTTTCCCATCGACTAGCCTTTGAGTATTGCCGGCAACGTGACTTGTGCACATTAGTGATCATACTTCCCATAGCATACATACCACATCATCGTGGTGCATATCTTTGTATCCTCTCTTGTGTCACAAAGTTCTCATCGCATACACAATTACTATCTTGGTTCGTGAAGCATTGCATGAGAAAAGAGCTCAAACAACAAAGAGCCAAACAAGCTTTTAAGCAAAAGGGAAAGATAAGCAAAGAGCTTATAAGCAAGAACCATAGCATCATACAACATTAAGATTGTCATACTCGATCATCTTGGATCATAGCATAGAAACATCATACATATAGCATACTTGGGATAGAAGTCGTTGCACTTTTGCCTAGTAGGTTGTGCACAAGTTCATATCCGCCTATTGTGCAATCGTGCTAGCGTCTCTCTAGTGTTGTGCAACAAGAGCATCTTGGTGGATTCCACATTTTGGCTCACCCTTGGTTGCACGACCCCACTTATCTATTTGCGTGTGTGTTTCCGTGTACCTTATCTTGCTATTGGTCTACTTGTTGCATTTGCACATTTGTGAATCTTTTCCAACATTATTGAGTCTCACTTACAATTGCATCAAATTTTGTGCCACCATCCTAACCAAGCTCCACCATAAGCTTCTATTTGTGTAGGTGTGAGACACCGACAAGAATTGGTACCAATTGTGCTATTTCCTTGTTACACATTGGAGCGATCTTTGATCCATCTTCAACATCGGTCAAGGTACATTTGGTATTGGTTCTTCTCTTTCTCCCACTCACATATCCTTGTTTGGAATGATGGATAGGCCAAGTACTTTTACCAACCCACTCTTCTTGGAGCAAGACGACGATCCGAACAACTACGTCACCAAGCTACACCTATTTGGAACACAACGAGCTTTGCATGAAGAACAACTAGCAATGAGCGACCGCATCGACAACCTCGCCACCGACTTGCAACTCTCCGAGCAACGTACAAGAGACTACTTCGACCACAAGCTCGACAAACACAAGCACGAGAATGACGCAAAAATGGACGAGATTCGTGCCTTGTTGGTCAGCCGCGTTTCTACCACTTCGTCCTACTCAAGAAGGAGCCGCTCGAGTCAACACTCCGGCGACACTATCTCCGGCTCAAGTACCCCAACATCGAACACTCTTCGTCGTGCCGCGTGTCAAGATCGTCAAGCAAACCGCAATCCTCTACATGACACCGACTATCAAGAGCATCGACAACGTCAAATCCAAGCTCCATTCGCGCAAGCACAAGAACGGCAACGCCAACGGCAACAAGAACAAGAGGAGCGTGCGCGACAACATCAAGATGCACAAGATGCCGAGGCACAACGTCAAGAACAACAACTACGTGAAGCTCAAGCACTTGAGGAGCAACATGCCCTTCTAGATTCGAGTCGAGCCATAGCCAACCGAGGCTGACAAGCTCGTGAGCATCAAGAAGCGCTTCGCGATGAAGATCAAGAGAGGATTTTCCACGCACGTGTGCATCGACAAGCTCCTCGTCAAGATCGACAAGCTCCTCCACAAGCTCTCCAAGAACATCATGTTCAACAAGAGCATGAAGACATTGGAAATCCTCCTAGACAAGAGCAAAATGAGGTCGACAAGCCTCCTCACCAAGAGCAACATGAGATTGTCAATCATCAACGACATGGGCGTCATCATCCCCGACCCCAACACAATGAAGAGCAACGATATGGCAAGCTAAAGTTCACCATTCCCAAGTTCACCGGAAGCAATGACCCCGAAGAGTACATCTCATGGGCATTGAAGGTTGACAAAATCTTCCGCTTGCACAATTACGAAGAAGAGAAGATCGCAATGGCATCCCTTGAATTCCAGGACTACGTCCTCATTTGGTGGGAACAAGTCATTGAGCGCCGAGAGGTAAGAGGTGAACCACCCATCACAACTTGGGTGCAACTGAAGGATGTCATGAGAGCATGTTTTGTGCCTAACTACTACAACCGCGACCACTTCAAGAAACTCCAACTCCTCAAGCAAGGACCCAAGAGCATTGAAGAGTACTACAAGGAAATGGAGATTGCCATGATACAAGCCAATGTCACGGAAGATGATGAGCAAACTATGGCATGTTTTTTTAATGGACTCAATCAACCTATCAAGAAGATTGCCGACTTCCAACCATACTCGAACCTCATCGAGCTAGTGCACCAAGCCACCAAAGCGGAACTGCAAGTGCAAGACGACTTCAAGTATGCCAAGTTCTCATCCAAGTCCTACGGCCTCTCCAACAATCAAGCTTCAACGACTCCAACACCTTCTACCTCAACCAAGCCTTCTACAAGCAACGGCGACAAGTCAAGTTACAAGAAAACTTCGACAAGCTCAAGTCGTCCTCCTACTACAAGCAACTTCAAGCCGAAAGCTTCATCATCATCTACCCCAACCGATGAGACCATCAAGACAAGTTCCTTCAAATGCTTCACATGCGGCGACCGAGGACACAAGTCCTTCGAGTGCACAAACAAGCGCACCATGATCCTCAACAACGACGGAACCTATGACTCCATGAGTGAAGAGGAGATGGAAGCCCTTGAGCAAGTGGCCATGCACCGGCGTGTGAACGAAGATGAAGATGAGCAAGTCTTTTGTGACGAAGATTCGAGCCCCGCTCTCGTTGTCTCCAAGGTCTTGACTCTTCAACATCAACAAGACGAAGATGAGAGATGCCATATCTTCCACACCAAAGTCGGCATCAATGGAAGGTCTGTCAAGGTAATCATCGATGGAGGGAGTTGCCATAACTTAGCAAGTGAAGAACTATGCTCCAAACTCCAATTGGTCAAGATAAAGCACCCGCACGCCTACAAGGTTCAATGGCTAAGCGACAACGACACCATCCAAGTCGAGCATAGAGTACAAGTTTCTTTCAAGATCGGAGCTTACGAAGACACTTTGGAGTGTGATGTCCTCCCGGTGACCGTTTGCCACCTTCTTCTTGGACGGCGATGGCAATATGGCCGAGGTGTCATCCACAACGGGCGTACAAACCACTATAGCTTCAAGATGAAAGGAAAGGAGTTTGTGCTACGACCTATATCTCCAAGCCAAGTGCTCGCCGACAAGCAAGCCACCCATCATGGAGAGAATAGTGAGAGAGCGAACCACCAAAAAGAGAGTGAGCGCCACAAGCCAAAATTGAG
This sequence comes from Triticum aestivum, assembly GCF_018294505.1. NCBI lineage: Eukaryota > Viridiplantae > Streptophyta > Magnoliopsida > Poales > Poaceae > Triticum > Triticum aestivum. The sequence goes on along the minus strand of NC_057814.1, from coordinate 327,150,335 downwards.
TGCTTCCACGATGAGCGACAAGAAAAACTTAGTTCTCTTTGCCACTAAACGTGAGATGAGATAAGTGTGTGAGAACTCATCAAGTGTCCTACACTATGTCCTTTTGTGCAAAGATGAGGCACCAAAAGCTAACACCTCTCACAATCTTCCTCTAGTGTTATCTTCTATTTTGCAGGAATTCCAAAACGTTTTCCCCGACGAGCTACCTCCGGGTCTACCTCCACTACGAGGCATCGAGCACCGCATCGACCTCATCCCCGGAGCGCCACTTCCAAACAAAGCTCCATACCGAGTCAACACCGAAGAAACCAAAGAAATACAAAGGCAAGAAAAGCATCTCATAGATCATGGACATGTGCGTGAAAGTTTGAGTCCTTGTGCCGTACCGGTCATTCTTGTGCCAAAACGAGACGGTAGCTTTCGCATGTGCTCCGATTGTAGACCTATCAATGCTATCATCGTTCGCTATAGGTACCCCATTCCACGCCTTGATGATATGCTTGATGAACTTAGCCCTGCCACTATTTTTTCCAAAATTGATCTTAAAAGTGGTTACTATCAAATACGCATACAAGAGGGTGATGAATGGAAAACCGCTTTCAAAACAAAGTTTGGTTTGTATGAGTGGTTAGTCATGGCTATGGGTTTATCGGAAACACCCGGTACCTTCATGCGTCTTATGCATTATGTGTTTCGCCCTTACATTGGTGAATTTGTTGTTGTCTACTTCGATGATATCCTCGTTTTTAGCAAATCTCTCAAAGAGCATGTCACCCACCTTCGCACCATGCTACAAACTCTTCGAAAAGAGCAACTTTATGCTAATATGGAAAAATGCCTTTTTGGTGTTGATAAGCTTGTTTTCTTGAGTTTTGTAGTATCTTCTAAGGGTGTTCATGTTGATGAATCTAAGATCAATGCTATTAAAACTTGGCCCCAACCAACCAATTTGCAACAAGTGCGTAGTTTTCTTGGTTTAGCCGGTTTCTACCGTATATTTGTGAAGGATTTTAGCACCATTGCTTCACCTTTGCATGCTTTGAGTAAGAAAAATGCACCGTTTGTTTGGGGAACATCCCAAGATATCGCTTTCAATGAGCTCAAGAATTTGCTTACTCATGCTCCCATGCTTGCATTACCCAATTTTGACAAACCTTTTGAAATTCATTGCGATGCTAGTGGTAATGGCATAGGAGGTGTGTTAACGCAAGAGAAGCGCCCCATTGCATACTTTAGTGAGAAACTCTCCGGAGCGCAACTCAATTACCCCATCTATGACAAAGAGCTATATTCTTTAGTGCGAGTCTTGCGTGAATGGGAACATTACCTTCGCCCTCACAAGTTCATTATCCACACCGATCATGAAACACTTAAATACCTTAAGGGTCAAACTAAGTTGAACAAGAGTCATGCTAAGTGGAGTGAGTTTATTGAGTCTTTTCCTTATGTCATCAATTATATTAAAGGTAAGGAAAATGTTGTGGCGGATGCGCTTTCCCGTATTTGCATGCTTGTTACTCAACTTGAATTGAATGTCATTGGCTTTGAGCACATAAAAGACTTATATGAGCATGATCCTACTTTTGCTATTCCTTATGCAAAGTGTTTGACGCATCCATTTTGGGAACGCTAGTACATCAAAGATGGATATCTTATGAGAGCTAACAAACTTTGCATCCCCGAGTCCTCTCTTCGCTTGTTGCTTTTGCAGGAATCTCATGGAGGCGAACTCATGCGACACTTTGGACACGACAAGACATTGGCTACGCTCTCCAAGAACTACTTTTGGCCCAAGATGTTTCGCGATGTCAATCGCTTCACCAACCGATGCTCCGCATGTCGCAAAGCTATGTCTAAAGCCCAATCTCATGGCCTTTACATGCCACTTCCAATTCCATATCAACCATGGGAAGATATTAGCATGGATTTTGTGCTTGGTTTGCCTAGAACTAGAAATGGCAAGGATTCTGTTTTTGCTGTTGTGGACCGATTCTCCAAAATGGCTCATTTCATTCCTTGCAACAAGATAGGCGATGCTTCACATGTTGAAATTTGTTTTGTAGGGAAATCTTGCGACTTCATGGAGTGCCAAAGACGATTGTCTCGGACCGCGACGTCAAGTTCTTGAGTTACTTTTGGAAGACCTTGTGCGCCAAGCTCGGAATCAAGCTTTTGTTCTCTTCGGCATACCATCCACAAAACGACGGCCAAACGGAGGTGACGAACCATACGCTCTCCACTCTAATACGCGTGTTGATAAAGAAGAACATCAAGGAGTGGGAGGAGTGCCTACCTATCGCCGAGTACGCCTACAACCGTGCAACACATTCGACTACCGGCAAGTCCCCCTTCGAGGTCGTCTATGGCTTCAACCCATTGTCACCATTGGACATTCTACCTCTACTGCTACAAGAGCGCACAAACATGGACGCATGTGCCCGAGTCAACTTCCTCAAGAAGATGCATGAAGATACAAGGCACACCATCGAGCGCCAAGTACAACGACTCGCGACCAAGCTCAACGTCAACAAGCAACCGATGATTTCCCAAGTTGGAGATCTTGTGTGGCTACACCTTCGCAAGGACCGTTTCCCCAACGAGCGCAAGTCCAAACTTCTACCACGAGCCGATGGACCCTTCAAGGTGCTTGCACGCTACAACAACAACGCATACAAGATCAACATCCCACGCGACAAGTACTCCGTGAGCGACATCTTCAACATCAAAGATCTCACCCCATACCATGGTGATGAGGATTTCGATCCGAGGTCGGATCTTTCCCAAGGGAGGGGAGATGATGCGGAGCATCCTACGATCATCCCCATGGACCTACCATCGTCTCATCAAGAGCCAAGAGGACCTATGACACGAGCACGAGCTAGAGCTCTCGAGAACGAGGTGACTTCCTTCCTTAGTGATATCACATATGATCCACTCGAGACATGGCTACTACCTAAGTCCGATATGCTATGCATGATTAGGTGTCAAGAGGAACCTCCTGAGGATGCACATGAAGACGGACAAGCCGCCAAGTTCACGGATGAAGAGAACTACCGGCAGGAGAAGAAGACAGCTCTAGGGCCCGGACATCCGGCCCCAGCCCCGGACATCCGGCCGCTGGAGACATCTACTACAGCCACATCCCAGCCGCCCAACATCTACAGGCCCCGGACATCCGGCCCCAGCCCGGACATCCGGCCCGAGCCCGGACATCCGGCGCCACGCACCAGAACCTACAGAAGCTATCGCCGCCAGCCCGGACATCCGGCCCCCAGCCCGGACATCCGGCTCCTCCTGTAGGCCCGGACATCCGGCACGACGCCCGGACATCCGGCTCCGCCTGTCTGCACACAGTAAAGGGCCGAGGCCCATGTACCTCTTCGCCCCCCTAGACTATATATACTCCATCCCCTTCCTCTTTCTAGGGTTGGCAAAGGATTAGCTCATTTAGAGATAGAGCTTTGCTCATCCATTACGGATATCCTCCTCGAGAGAGACTGCGGCCCCTCTTCGGAGAAGATCACCTTGGATTCAAGACCCCCACTTGGGTGGCCCCATCAAGACCTCCTCATGGAGAAGAACCGGTTACCTTTGTATCGTCCTTTGCTGGATTTGGATCTTGTATCTTACCTTTGTGTTCATCAATCTAGCGCATGTGTGATCTATTCTTGTTGGTTGAGTGATTTCTCTCGTGTTTCCCTCGTGTTTCCCCTCATGTTCATCGCGTTCTTCGTAGGGATCCGCTCCTTTCGTGAAAGATCAGCCATCTAGGGTTCCACCCTACATCAACGGGGTTGTGCATGATTTGAATATTTTGTGTGATGAAGATGCGGCATAGCCAAACTATATAATTTTTAGGGATAAGCTTTCTTTGGCCATGTTATTTTGAGAAGACATAATGGCCTTGTTACTATGCTTGAAGTATTATTGTTTTTATGTCAGTATTAAACTTTTGATTTGAATCATACGGATCTAAAAATTCATGCCACAATAAAGAAATTACAAGGATAAATATGTTAGGTAGCATTCCACATCAAAAATTCCGTTTTTATCATTTACCTACTCAAGGACAAGCAAGAATTAACCTTGGGGATGCTTGAGACGTCTCCAACATAACTATAATTTTTGATTGTTCCACCCTACTCAAGGACAGGCAACCCAATGAATAAAATTTATTTTTGCTTTTTGCTTTCTGTTATTGAGTGTTTGCACAATTATGCTACTGTTATGATTGTGTTTTTTGTGTTTTAATTAGTGTTTGTGCCAAGCAAAGCCTTTAGGATCTTCTTGGGTGATACTCCCTCCTTCCATCTATACAGGGCCTAATGTGTTTTTCAAGGCTAACTTTGACCAAATGTTAGAGTAATAATATACATTTCATGTACTATTAATATTGTCAATAGTCAAAGACGGTTTTGAAAAATGCATTAGGCCCTATATAAATGGAAGGAGGGAGTAGTTGTTTGATCTTGCTGAAAAACAGAAACTTTCGCACCTAGAAAACAATTGTTAAAAATCACAGAAGCGTGATAAAATACCCATTCTTTTTGCAGACGATTAATATACAAATTGCTCACGTGGTCCTAATTTTCTCAGGATTTTTGGAGTTACAGAAGTACTCGTAATATCCAGATTACTACAGACTTTTCTGTTTTTGACAGATTCTGTTTTCTTTGCGTTGTGTGCTTGTTTCCATGATTCTATGGTTTTCTTTGATGAGTTTTTGCCATAGAAAAGTTGGAATACAGTAGATATAATGCAAGAATAAAATATGAATTGGTTTAATACAGTATTTATAGTAGTGATTTGCTTTCTTATACTAAGGGATCTCACGAAGGTTTTGTTGAGTTTTGTGTGATTGAAGTTTTCAAGTTTTGGGTGATGTTACAATGGATGAAGGAATAAGGAGTAAGAAGAGCCTAAGCTTGGGGATGCCGATGGCATCCCAAGCTATTATCCAAAGAGAAGCAAGCAACTAAGCTTGGGGATGCCCCGAGTGGCATCCCCTCTTTCTTCTAAGGACCATCAATATTTTACTCGAAGTTATATTTTTATTCGTCACATACTATGAGTTTTGCTTGGAGCGTCTTGTATGATATGAGTATTTGCTTGTTTTGCTTTGTGTTTTTTTGTCTTGATTCCTTGCTGGACAGACCTATTTGAGAGAGCCAAAATTATGCCATGACTTGTTAAGATTGCTCTCTATGCTTTACTTAAATTTTTATGAGCTATGTGTCTCCATCGTATCTATAATTTTTTATTGTTTCATGCCAATATTATACAACTTTCACATATTTTTGGCACCTTTTTATATGATTTATTGTACTCACCTATTGATCCAGTGCCCAGTGCCAGTTCCTGTTTTATGCATGTTTTTTGTATCGCAGAAAATCCATATCAAACGAAGTCCAAATGCAATAAAATTTTACAGAGAATTACTTTGGAAAATATGTGATTTTTGGGAACTGGAATCACCGCAAATAGAGGCCCACACACACCACAAGACATGAGGGTGCGACCCCGGAGCTAGGCGCGTGGTGGTGGGTTGTGCTCACCTCGTACGTTGGTTGGGGCTCTACTTCGGGCGCAAGGAAGCTTATATCCGGAAAAAATCGTGTTAACATCTCAATGCAATCAGAGTTAAGGATCTCCGGAATATAAGAAACGGTTTTTGGCCAGGTCTGGGAAACGAGAAACAGAGAGGGAGATCCAATCTCGGAGGGGCTCCCGCCGCTCCCCCGCCATGGAGGCCATGGACCAGAGGGGGAACTCTCCTCCCATCTAGGGGGGAGGCAAAGGAAGAAGAAGAAGAAGGAGGAGGGGGGCTCTCTCGCCCTATCTCCTGGTGGCGCTGGAGTGCCGCCGGGGCTAGGATCGTGACAGCGATCTACATCAGAAATCTTGCCACCGTTAACACCAACTTTCTCCCCCTCTATGCAGCAGTGTAACACCCCTTCTGCCACTGTAATCTCTACTTAAACATGGTGCTCAACTCCATATATTATTTCCCAATGATATTTGGCTATCCTGTGGGTTATTCGTGATCTTGGTTGGTATGATTGTATATTTTATTTATGGTGCTGTCTTGGGGTGCCCTCCGTTTCGCGCAAACGTGAGGGGCCCCTGCTGTAGGGTGTTGCAATATGTTCATGATTTGCTTATGGTGGGTTGCGAGAGTGACATAAGCTTAAACCCGAGTAGGTGGGTTGTGGCATATGGGAGTAAAGAGGACTTGATACTTAATGCTATGGTTGGGTTTCACGACCTTAATGATCTTTAGTAGTTGCGGATGCTTGCTAGGGGTCCAATCATAAGTGCATATGATCCAAGTAGAGAAAGTATGTTAGCTCATTCCTCTCCCTCATATAAAATTAGAAGAATGATTACCGGTACTTGTTATCGATTGCCTAGGGAAAAATGGCTTTCTTGTTGACAAAAGCTATCCACTTTATTACCTTGCAATTTATTCGTAGTTTTATTCTCGCAAAGTACTCGTAGTTTCATACTTGTTCTAGGTAAAGCAAACGTCAAGTGTGCGTAGAGTTGTATCGGTGGTTGATAGAACTTGAGGGAATATTTGTTCTGCCTTTAGCTCCTCATTCGGTTCGACACTCTTATTTATTGAAGAAGGCTACAAACGATCCACTATACTTGTGGGTTATCAAGACCTTTTTCAGGCGCCGTTGCCGGGGAGCAATAGCGCGGGGTGAATATTCTCGTGTGTGCTTGTTTGCTTTATCACTAAGTAGTTTTATTTCCTGTTCTAAGTTGTTCTCTATATTTAGTTATGGATATGGAACTGGAAACACCAAAAAAATTAGTTATACTTGCTACTCATGGAGATGGGGAACCTCCTAAAACCCTCGATGCTCGTTATGTGAAAAATATTATGCACTACTTTGATAATCCTGAGAAAACCCCATTCAACTTGATAATGGGAGTAACGTTGAATCAACGTGAATACTTTAGGGATTATCGGTTGACACAAAAAGGGAAACTTTTATGGGATCATATTTATATGTTGCATTGGTATGCTCGGGATTTATGCTTGAGATATGATTTTACTTATTGCTCTAGGATGAACGCTACACACCTCCCCTTTTCATGCAAATTTAATGATAATGAAACCTTGGCTTCTTATGCCAATGGTATATATGATTATTATGATGTGGAAAGAATAGAAGAATTTGTTGCTTTTAAGGGTGCTTATGAAATTGAATCTTTGTTTGAAAAGTTTGAAGATTTTGATGATTTAGTTTATAGACCTGAAATTTTTGCTATCCTTAAATATTGCTATGATAATTATAAATTCAATTACGATATTGATTTATTTATTGAGAAAATCTCCGCTGCCTGAGAAGAGACTAATATTTTGAAGGAGTCTATGGAAGAAGAAATTGATGATATTGTGAGCCCATTGGATAAAAAGATGAGGAGGAGAGCGTAGAAAAAGGAGGAAGAGCGGATTGATCACCTGTGACCACCTTCTAATGAGAGAAACTCTTCAACTCATACATTATTTAATATCCCTTCGTTCTTACCGAAGGATGAATGCCATGATAATTGCTATGATCTCGTTGATTCTTTTGAAATATCCCTTTTTGATGATGCTTGCTATGCTTGTGGCCATGATGCCCATTTAAATTATGCTTATGGAGATGAACTTGCTATAGTTCCTTATGTTAAGAATGACATTGTTGCTATTGCACCTACACATGATAGTCCTATTATCTTTTTGAATTCTCCAAACTACACTATATTGGAGAAGTTTGCACTTATTAAGGATTACATTGATGGGTTGCGTTCTACCACTACACATGATCATTTTGATGAGTATAATATGCATGCGATTGCTGCTCCTACTTACAATTATTATGAGACAGGAACTATATCTCCACCTCTCTATGTTTCCAACATGATAGAATTGCAAGAAACTTCTTATGCTATGTATTGGCCTTTACTTGATGTACATGAATTGTTCTTGTATGACATGTCGATGCATAGGAAGAGAGTTAGACTTCGTCATTGCATAATATATGTTGCTTTGTTCTCACTACTAAATGCCAAATCATTGTTAATTAAAATTGGCTTTGATATACCTTGGATCCGGGTGGATCCGTTACTTGAGCACTTTATGCCTAGCTTAATGGCTTTAAAGAAAGCGCTGCCAAGGAGACAACCTAGAAGTTTTAGAGAGTCATTTATTTCTGTTGAGTGCTTTTATAAAGTTTAAAAAAAATATAGAGGGGAAATTAAAACTTCACAAAAAGAACAGTGAAAGTGAGATAGACGAGCACCGTGGAAGCGGGAGCATGCCTTGAACTTTGTTCATGCCCATGGAAACATTGTGAATCTTGAATTTCAGAAACTTTTCAACAAAAATAATTATCCCCTTGTACATTGTATTATAAAAATAATGTGCCAAGATTTGCATTTCGGAGAGTAGATTGCTTGTTGGTATGGCGGTGCAAAAACAGAAACTTTGGCTGTAGCGTGCGATTTTACATTTTTTACTGGAATGTCGAAAGCTTCTGAAACTTTTTGCACTGTCTTTCTATACAAATTGTTTATTTGCTAAGTTTTTCTGAATTTTTGGAGTACCAGAAGTATGGTGAATGTTCAGATTACTACAGACTGTCCTGTTTAAGACAGATTCCGTTTTTGATGCATTGTTTGCTTGTTTTGATGAAACTATTGATTTTTTCGGTGGTATAAGCCATGGAAAAGTTATATTACAGTACCTACAATGCAAAAACAAAATATGAATTGGTTTGCAATAGTACTTAGAGTAGTGATTTTCTTTATTATACTAACGGATCTTACCGAGCTTTTTGTTGAGTTTTGTGTGGATGAAGTGATCAAAGATCGAGGAGGTCTCGATATGAGGAGAAGGAGGAGATGCAAGAGCTCAATCTTGGGGATGCCCAAGGCACCCCAAGTAAATATTCAAGGAGACTCAAGTGTCTAAGCTTGGGGATGCCTCGGAAGGCATCCCATCTTTCTTCAACAAATATTGGTATGTTTTCGTTCTCGTTTCATTCATGTGATATGTGTGAATCTTGGAGCGTCTTTTGTGTTTATTTTTCACTTTTCATTCATGCACCATGATGGTATGAGATAGTCCATGGTTGACTTATAGAATGCTCATTGCAGTTCACTTATATCTTTTGAGTGTGGCTTTATAGAACGCTTCATGTGCTGCACTTATATCATTTGAAGTTCGGATTGCGTGTTTCTCTTCACATGGAAAACCGTTGTTTGTAGAATGCTCTTTTGCTTCACTTATATTTATTAGAGCATGATCTTTTGTAGAAAGAATTAAACTCTCATGCTTCACTTAGATCTATTTAGAGAGTCAAAAGGAATTGGTCATTCACATGGTTAGTCATAAAATCCTACATAAAACTTATGGATCACTGAATATGATATGTTTGATTCCTTGCAATAGTTTTGCGATATAGAGATGATAATATGTGGGAGGTACTAGTAAATGGTTGTGGTTAGTAAGAATATTGGTGTTAAGGTTTGTGATTCCCGAAGCATGCACGTATAGTCTCTCGTTATGCTATGATGTTGGAGCATGATTTATTATTGATTGTCTTCCTTATGAGTGGCAGTCGGGGACGAGCGATGGTCTTTTCCTACCAATCTATCCGCCTAGGGGCATGCATAGTAGTACTTTGCTTCAAGGGCTAATAAACTTTTGCAATACGTATATGAGTTCTTTATGACTAATGTGAGTCCATGGAATATACGCACTCTTACCTTTCCGCAATTTGCTGGCCTCTACAGTACCGTGCATTGCCCTTTCTCACCTCGAGAGTCGGTGCAAACTTCGCCGGTGCATCCAAACCCAGTGATATGATACACTCTATCACACATAAGCCTTATTATATCTTCCACAAAACAGCCACCATACCTACGTATTATAGCTTTTCCATGGCCATTCCGAGATATATTGCCATGCAATTTCCACCGCTTCCGTTTTGATGACTTGAGCATTCATTGTCATATTGCTTTGCATGATCATATACATATAGCGGACATAGTAGTTGTGGCTCATCCGCTGTTCATCATTTTTTATACATGTTACGCTAGATCATTACACATCCTAGTACATTTCCATAGGCATTCATATAGAGTCATACTTTGTCATAGTTATCGAGTTGTAATTTTTATTTCTGTTGAGTTATACGTAAATAGAAGTGTGATGATCATCAATTTTCATTTTTAGAGCAGTGCCCCAGTGAGGAAAGGATGATGGAGACTATGATTCCCCCACAATTAGGGATGAGACTCCGGACAATGAGAGAAAAAGAAAGAAAAAGAAAGAAAGAAAAAAAGAAAAAGAAAAAAAATAAACAAAGAGAGAAGGGCATTGTTAGTATCCTTTACCACACTTGTGCTTCAAAGTAGCACCATGTTTTTCATATGGAGAGTCTCCTATGTTGTCACTTTCATATACTAGTGGGATTTTTTCATTATAGGATTAGATGCACACCTACATAGTTTACATATTGAGCTTTAATACACTTATAGCTCTTAGTGCATTCGTTGCATGGCAATCCCTACTCTTCGCATTGATATCAATTGATTGGCATATCCATAGCCCGTTGGTTAGCCGCGTCGATGTGAGACTTTCTTACTTTTTTGTCTTCTCTAAATTTAACCCTATCGTCATACTCTATTCCACCCGTAGTGCTATATCCATGGCTTGCGCTCATGTATTGCGTGAGGGTTGAAAAAACTGAAGCGCATTAAAAAGTATGAACCAATTGCTCGGCTTGTCATCGGGTTGTGCATGATAAATACTTTGTTTTAAGAAGAGAGAGCATGACAAGACTATATGATTTTGTAGGGATAGCTTTCTTTAGTGTTGATATTTTGAAAGACATGATTGTTTGTTGGGATGCCTGAGTATTGATTTCTTTATGTCAAATTATAGACTATTTCTTTGAATCACTTATGTCTCAATATTCATGCCATGATTAGACATATGATCAAGTTTATGCTAGGTAGCATTCTACATAAAAAATATTTTTTTATCATTTACCTAGTCGAAGACGAGCGGGAATTAAGCTTGGGGATGCTGATAAATCTCCGTCGTATCTATAATTTTTGATTGTTTCATGCCAATATTATACAACTTTTACATATTTTTGGCACCTTTTTATATCATTTATTGGCCTAACCTATTGATCCAGTGCCCAGTGCCAGTTCCTATTTTTTCATGTTTTTTGTATCGCAGAAAATCCATGTCAAACGAAGTTCAAATGCAATAAATTTTTACGAAGAATTATTTTGGAATATATGTGATTTTTGGGAGTTGGAATCACCGCAAACGGAGGCCCACACACACCACAAGACACCAGGGCGCGACGCCGGAGCCAGGAGCGTGGTGGTGGGTTGTGCTCACCTCGTACGTCGGTTGGGGCTCTACTTCGGGCGCAAGGAAGCTTAAATTTGGAAAAAATCGTGTTAAAATCTCAGCGCAATCGGAGTTACAGATCTACCGGAATATAAGAAACGGTTTTCGGCCAGATATGGGGAACGAGAAACAGAAGGGAATAGAGTGGGAGATCCAATCTCGGAGGGGCTGCCACCCCTCCACCGCCATGTAGGCCATGGACCAGAGGGGGAACTCTCCTCCCATCTAGAGGGGAGGCCAAGGAAGAAGAAGAAGGTGGGGGCTCTCTCCCCCTCTCTCCCGGTGGCGCCGGAGTGCCGCCGGGGCTAGGATCATGATGGCGATCTACATCAACAATCTTGCTACCGTCAAGACCAACTTTCTCCCCCTTTGCAGCGGTGTAACACCCCTTCTCCCCACTGTAATCTCTACTTAAACATGGTTCTCAAGTCCATATATTATTTCCCAATGATATTTGGCTACCCTATGATGTTTGAGTAGATCCGTTTTCTCCTGTTGTTAATCGTGATCTTTGTTGGTATGATTGTATATTTTATTTATGGTGCTGTCCTACGGTGCCCTCCGTCTCGCGCAAATGTGAGGGGCCCCGCTGTAGGGTGTTGCAATATGTTCATCATTTGCTTATGGTGGGTTGCGAGAGTGACAAAAACTTAAACCCGAGTAGGTGGGTTGTGGCGTATGGGAGTAAAGAGGACTTGATACTTAATGCTATGGTTGGGTTTCACGACCTTAATGATCTTTAGTAGTTGCAGATGCTTGCTAGGGATCCAATAATAAGTGCATATGATCCAAGTAGAGAAAGTATGTTAGCTCATGCCTCTTCCTCATATAAAATTACAGAATGATTACCGGTACTTGTTATCGATTGCCTAGGGACAAATGACTTTCTTGTTGAGAAAAGCTATCCACTTTATTACCTTGCAATTTATTCGTAGTTTTATTCTCGTAAAGTACTCATAGTTTCATAGTTGTTCTAGGTAAAGCAAATGTCAAGTGTGCGTAGAGTAGTATCGGTGGTCGATAGAACTTGAGGGAATATTTGTTCTGCCTTTAGCTCCTCGTTGGGTTAGACTCTCTTATTTATCGAAGAAGGCTACAAACGATCCCCTATACTTGTGGGTTATTAGTGCTTCACTTATATCTTTTTGAGCAAGGTGTGCTTAGTTATTTTTTAAGAAATGCTCTCTTGCTTCACTTAGATTTATTTGAGTGTTAGTAATTTTTTTCAGAAATTCTCTCTTGCTTCACTTAAATTAATCTGAGAGAAAGAAATATTATGCTCATGATCTTCACTTATATTTGTTTGAGCTTATGAAAAGCAACACATGAAAAAGTTAGTTCCAAAGTAATAGATATCCAAGAAGGATATAATAAAAACTTTCATGAAGATCATTGGACAAAATAAACTTGATTCCTTGTAATAGTTTTGAGATATGATGATGTGATATGTGAGTCATGTTGATGAGTAATTGTGCTTTGGTAAGAATATTGGTGTTAAGATTTGTGATTCCCTATGCAAGCACGAAAGTCTATAGTCATGCAATGAAATTACATCCTACTTGTGGTGCATTATTCGGTGTTAATTATGCTTAATGCTCGCTTATGAGATTATTCGTTTCTTGGTTGGTCACTTCTCAATCTTTTGCTAGCCTTCATTTTACACTAAGTATGATCACTACCTGTGCATCCAAAAACCTTTAAACCAGTTTTACCACATGAGTCCACTATATCTACCTATATGCGGTATTCTTTTGCAGTTCTAAGCAAATTTGTATGTGCCATCTCTAATTTTCATAATAAACTTCTCTTTTGTGTGTTCGTACCGCTCGTGAGGCGGTGAGGGGTGGCTAATATTTTCCATGCTAGATGTGTTATTCTCACGATGAGTGTTTATTCACTTGTCATTGCACGAGAGTAAGGCAAAGGTAATAGGGATGCCCAGTCCCGAAATGAAAAATGAAATTCTTTATGTTGTCAAATAATAAATTCCTTGGAAAGCATTGGTATGGAAGGCACCTGTGGATACGGTTAGCCATGGAAAGTGAAAGTATGGTGGAGAAAGGAATAAACTTTATTTTCTGTTTGGGAACCACCTATGATATATCTAGGATGGAAAGTGTTGGGAACTCTAAGTCGTTTTCGTTGGTGGGAAAAGCACACCTCCCAAAATGTTTCTATCTCTAAGTTTTTCGCTTTGAACTCTCGCACCTCTACAAATCCCTACTTCCCTCCGCGAACGGCCTTTCTTTACTTTATGCAATTTTTAGTTTCCATTTGAGTCTCCATTTTCTCTTATAAAGCACCAACTAGGGGGCACTATGATTGTACTTGAGCATTGGGTGTAGTTAATATGCGAGTGTGTTTCATGAATGGATCAATGATTGAGCATGATGGGCTAGGGATAACTTATTTTAGCGTTGATATTTTGAAAGACATGGTTGCTTGTTGATATGCTTGAGTATTTAAGTCATCATGTCAAAACTAGACTATTGCTTTGAATCACATAAAAGTCCAAATGTCCATGCTATAAAGAAAAGAATATGAGATGACATGTTAGGCAGCATTCCAGATCAAAAATTCTGTTTTTATCATTTACCTACTCGAGGACGAGCAGGAATTAAGCTTGGGGATGCTAATACGTCTCCAACGTATCTATAACGTTTTATTGTTCCATGCTATTATATTATCATTCTTGGATGTTTTATAATCATTTTATAGTCATTTTATATCATTTTTTGGTACTAACCTATTGACATAGTGCCAAGTGCCAGTTGTTGTTTTCTGCATGTTTTTTACATCGCAAGAAATCAATACTAAATGGAGTCCAAACGCAGCAAAAAAATTTGTGGATTTTTTTGGACCAAAAGACATCCAGTGGGCCGGAGAAGCGCCTGGGGGTGCTCCGAGGGGAGCACAACCCACCAGGGTGCGCCTGGAGGCCCAGGCGCGCCCTGGTGGATTGTGCCCACCTCGGGTGCCCCCTGAACCGACTCTTTGCTTTATAAATACCCCAATATTCCAGAAACCCAAGGGGATTCGACGAAAATCAATTCCAGCCGCCGCAGAGTGTAGAACCACCTAATCCAATCTAGACACCATCACGGAGGGGTTCACCACTTCCATTGGTGCCTCTCCGATGATGCGTGAGTAGTTCTTTGTAGACCTTCGGGTCTGTAATTAGTAGCTAGATGGCTTCCTCTCTCTCGTTTGATTCTCAATACAATGGTCTCTTGGAGATCCATATGATGTAACTTTTTTTGAAGTGTGTTTGTTGGGATCGGATGAACTTTGAGTTTATGATCAGATCTATCTTTTTTTCCTTGAAAGTTATTTGAGTCTTCTTTGATCTCCTATATGCATGATTGCTTATAGCCTCGTATTTCTTCTACGGTATTTGGTTTTTTTTGCCAACTTGATCTATTTATCTTGCAATGGGAAGAGGTGCTTTGTAGTGGGTTCGATCTTACGGTGCTTGATCCCAGTGACAGAAGGGGAACCGACACGTATGTATCGTTGCTACTAAGGATAAAACGATGTGGTCTATTTCTACATAAATAGATCTTGTCTACATCATGTCATCATTCTGATTGCATTACTCTATTTCTCTCTGAATGTAATACACTAGATACATGCTGGATAGCAGTCGATGTGTGGAGTAATAGTGGTAGCTGCAGGCAGGAGTCGGTCTACTAACATTGGACATGATGCCTATATAATGATCATTGCCTGGATATCTTCATGATTGTTTGAAGTTCTATCAATTGCCCAACAGTAATTTGCTCACCCACCGTTTGCTATTTTTCTCGAGAGATGCCACTAGTGAAACCTACGACCCCCGGACCTCTTCTTTAATATATTTGCCTTGCGATCTATTTTATTTGCCTCTTATTTTTAGATATATTAAACCAAGAATACAAAATACCTTGCTGCAATTTATTTTATTTGGCGTTGGAACTATCAATATTTACTACTCTCTCACGTGTGTTTGCCAATTTTTGGCGCCGTTGCCCGAAAGGGATTGACAACTCCTTTTACACGTCGGGTTGCGAGTATTTGTTATTTGTGTGCAGGTGTTGTTTACGTAGTGTTGCTTGGTTCTCCTACTGGTTCGATAACCTTGGTCTCATCACTGAAGGAAATACCAACCGCCGCTGTGCTGCATCATCCCTTGCTCTTTGGGGAAATACCGACGTAGCTTCAAGCGGCATCATACGACGGCGAGGCTGAAGAGGACAAGAGAGACAATGTTAACCAGAAGTGGTATTCTAATAGCATCTCCGATAGATGATGTAAAATACATAACCGAAAAGTGCTAGATGTAAAGTACATCAGCCACTCATGTATGAACTTAACTGCCAAAACTGAATTTAACTGTCGAAACTGAATTTTGCTGTCGAAACTTAATTTTACTGAACGCACTAGTAGCAGAAAGGCAGTGCACTAATAGTTTTGGTCGCTCGAGCACTAGTGGCAGAGTAGCAGTGATCTAAATCGGTAGCCGCTCCAGCAGGGACCGTACTACAAGAGAGCAGCCGGGGTAGAGCAGCCGGGGTAGAGCAGGAACAGCGTCTAGAGCAGCAGCGCGTGCAAGAGCCGGGGCAGCTGGTCGTGTAGCAGCATCTTGGGTAGCAGCAGCAGGAGCTCGAGCGAGAGCTGGAGCTGCTACTCGTGCAGCAGAAGCATGAGCAAGAGTAGACTAGCAGCGCAAGCAAGGGCAAGAGCAGCAGCGCGAGCAAGAGCCATAACAGACTAGGCAGGGGCTGAGAGCAAGAGCAGAGCAGCAGCGCGAGTGAGAGCCGAAGTAGCAGCAGCAGGGCCAGCGAGAGCCGGAGCAGTAGCAGCAGCTTGGATTGATGTGGACGTCTCCACCGAAGGAGCGACGCCATGGAGGAAGTGGCCAGCGATGCCGCCGTAAATGGAACCGCGCCATGGCGGCTCAGGATGGAGCGTCGGCAGCACCACGAGACCGAATCAAGAAGAAAATGCAGCGATTACTATAGAACCTCTATGGTGGCGCCGATTAGGCCTTAGCTTCATCCGAGGAATCGGTGATGGTGCTGCCCTTCCGGTGGTGCAGGTGAAGACGGCGCTGTGGGAATGGAGGTGGCGCGAAAGACGAGGCGAACATCGGGGCAGCTCCTTGGAGTTTGAGGACGGGGTGGCTGAACTGGCGGGACTACGAGATCGACGACGGATCCTCATTTGGTGCGGTGGATGAGGGACGTCGAGCTATTGCGGTGGACGATATCGTCGGGGGAGAGGCTCCGTCTGGGTGGCGGGCGGAGGAGGGTGTGGGGCTTTGCAGGTTTTCGCGGCCTCGGTGTACGAATGGGGGCAAAGGGGATGGGAGTTTGGAACCATGGCTTAGGGACGCGATTGTCCGAAATGTGGGGTAAGTTACAAAAGTAGTCCCATGGATTTGAACTATCCGGTCCTTCCGGTTTAGGGGTATCACGAGAATTTAGTGTGTCGGGATTTCGCAGGAGGTGGGAGTTTTCGCGCGCATCGTAATTTTGGGATAGCAAGGCGCAGGTTGATATGGAGGGAATTTTAGGAGCACAACGAGACAAAGAGATGTCTTAAACTTTCGGGATAACAAGGCGCGGGTTGAAATTTCATGACAAGCCTAACGTGTAGTGTACCAAATCAATTCGCATTTCCCTCGACAAAAAAACCAAAAAGAAATCAATTCACACCACACAAGAGAGTCTAGTCCCATGTATTATACCAAATCAATTCGCACTACAAATGCCATTCAAAACTTTGAATTCATGTTATGTTCAATTAAAATGTTTCGCTACGTGTATAATGCATGCAACCTGCTACTCAAATGAACATTTTAGTGCATTCCAAACGTATATACTACCGCTTCAATATGAACTAAATTTGAATTCGTTTCTCTATTTGAATAAGATCTACAATCATGATTGTTGTCAAGTTAAACCATTTGAATTCGTTTCTCCATTTTCATAAGATCTACAATCATCATTATTGTCAAGTTAAACCATCATTTGTATATTATCTTCACAGCGCACCACATAATTACTATCGAGTAAGATGTGAACTATGTGTACTATATATGAACTCAAACTTGATTTTTTGAACCCACCTTATGTTGATTTCAAATCACTATACATTTCAAGCTCTAGTTAGATCTTCATAATCTAAATCATGTCTCATATGTATAATGTGTTTATCACATAATGTATGGTGCCCTGTGTTGGGAATATACCCCGCGGCGTAAACCGACCGGAAGTATAACCCGGCCGGACTTGGCGGTGTACTTGAGAGCCGGCTAAGAATTGACGATCCACTGGCGACCCGTTTAGACCTGGCGGTTTACGATTCATTGGTAATCTGGCAGGCGGGTCAGAGGAGCGACAAGACCCGGTGGCCCAACGGGCGGTTCATGAAGGCTGATTCATACTATGGTGGGCCAGTTTACAAGCAAAGGCGTGAGGAATATTTGTCTAACAAGGAGTTAAGACCTGGACTTGTATCCAGTTTGTATTAGATATAGGCTAGTCCTAATCCTGATAGGACTCCACATGTAACCCGCCCCTTCAGCATGTATAAGGAGGGGCAGGGCTCCCCAAAGAGGGACAAGCAAGAAGAAATAATCTCTTGGGCTAGACACAAATAGCCGGTTTACGGCGACTCCCTCATGATGATAATGAGACCTAGCCACAAACAGCATGTAGGGCTATTACCGGATGATGTTTCCCGGGGCCCGAAGCTGTCTAAATCCTTGTCTTGTGTCTTGATCCGCCCTGCGTCTCTCGTCCCACTCAACACCTCTCAAGCTACCACATAGATGCGTTGGCCTCGCGACTAAGTCCTGACACTAAGGACATCTGTCGTGACAAAACCACGACAGTTGGCGCCCACCGTGGGGCTGCGTACGGTGGTGTTGAGTTCTTGGAGGGATCTTTTCTAGGGTTTCGAGAAGATCGTAATTGGTCCGATGACAAAGAACAGACGCGGAAGAATTCGCATCAATTATGAGGTCGTCGGTCAAGATTGGAGAAGTATTCAATGGCGACGTATATGAGATTGAGTTCAAAGGAATTTAGGGTTTGAGTTTTTTGTGTATATCGTCGATGTAACACGATCCATCGAATCTGGATGAAAGGTCAATTTTTTGCTCCCACAGTTGCGTGTCGCCAAGATCGACAGGAATTGCGCTGCAACCACCGTACGTCGTGTCAGATCAGTCCACCTGAAAACTCAGATTTTGGGAAGGAGTAATCTGTACAGCAAGGTCCAGATTCATTTTTTAATGATTCCTTTGATCAAGCCAGCCACGAGTACTAGTACGTGATTTGGATAGTACTACTGGAGTACAGTATCACATGAGCAAACCGTGAGATGGTTTTTTCAAGTCTCCATGATTTAGCGGACTTGGATGTGGATTAAGTCAAAATCACCACAACCTGGACTCCTCCATCGAAGCCGGCTGTTTCGCCTCCGCCTGCTCGCGGTCTCTTCGTATTTAAACCGGCCACCTGCGTTGAGCCACTGGACAAGGATTGCCGTGAGTCACCCTTACTCCGCTTCACCTGCGAGTCGCCGCTCCTGCCTTGGTGAATCACCGGCATGACAACCCGCCTCGGTGACTCGCCCGTCCACACCGGTTTAAACCGCCACAGCGCTTCTCCTCTGCTGGATCTCATTTATCTCGCGTTGAACAGGCCACGGCCGCCGGGTTTCCACCACGGTTGAGCTGCCAGCGCTATTTCACCATGCCTCTTCAAACCGGTGTCATCGCGGATACACCCCTTTGACCCGCCGAGGCGCACTTACGCTGCCGCGGCTTCTGCTTAGTTATTAAGCCGGGCCTCCACTCCTCCGCTGCCGTTCCGCGTTGAGTCGCCGGACCGGCCCTTCGCTTCTCGGATGTCGTTCCGTTTTGAGCCGCCGGTTCCAGGCTCCATTACAGACATATTTTAAGGTTCAAACCGCCGGTATGATTTCTCACCGGCGTTTTCCTTCGCTGTCGAGGCCTCCGTTGTAGCATGGCTCCTGCGGTGGTGCACCTGAAGGCATACTGCAAAGAATTGGTGTTACAAAATGTATTGCTGCTAGTACTACTCATTCGAGGAGACCAAAAGCTACTGCTATTTCTTCATCACATGAATACAAAGAAAAAGAAAGGATAAGAGGAGGGTCACCCCACGTGAAGCATCAGACTATACAATAGCAGTTGATGCGTGCAGACAAACAAGCATGGCGCTGCTTGCCAGTTGCACAGCCAATAAAAAACCAGGTGATATCCATCCAATTTTATTTTATTAAATATAATTGTTTTTCATCAAAGAACAATTACTCCGGTATGTGGTATTTTTTCGCAGGACCATTATTCATTACAAAGGTGTGGCAAAGTGGCATCCGTCAGCATTATTTTTTCACTAGCTCTCGTCCATGCCCTGCTGCTCGAATCGCCGCCCCGCTACATCAACATGACGCAGTTGACTCGCCCGTTCGCGCGGCTTACCGCGCCTGCGATTGATTCGTCCGTCTGCACCGGCTTACAACGCCGCGGCCGGTTCATTCGTCTGACCTGAGCCGCCTCTGATGCTGCGGCCGAATTATCTGTCCGAGCCGCCTCTGATGCTGCGGTCGTCTTTGTCGTCCGTCTTTCGCGGCCTGGTCTACATCAACACACTGGGCCACACCCGTCTGGATGAGCTGTTTATTGAGTATGAGCAAGTCACAGCTTGGGTAGCCTGGTTTTCTCTCAACAAAATAGAGGCAAATTATCATATACTATCAACCGCCGTCTACACTGGATGGCTCAATGGGTAGGCGCACAAGTCGCCAGCACTACAGTTTTGGTTAACTTCAAATCGCCAGTTGGAAGGAACCATTGGCCGAGTTGCTGACACGGCTCGTACATGATCATTTATAACCTACCGCAGTCACCTCAACTTCTGTGGATTCACATCACGTTATCAACATCAATGATATACACCTTCTGCTATGGTCAAACACGGAGAATCTCAAGCCAACTCCTCGAGTCACCTTGAGACTCGGGGGCTACAATGATATGATTCAGCTATATGCCGGTTTTCAGTGAAGTCAAGAACCCCAGGACGTTGGAGGGAAAGATAACCCGGTCCCGGAGGCTACTACCATATTGATGACAATTTGAAGGCCGTCAGAAAATTTCCGGTTCAAAATAAAGAATGCCGATTTGAAATACGGTTGAAGGGGAATCTATTCTCCCACAAAGTTCTGAAGCTCTCCAATCCGGTTTAAGAATTTCCGGTTCAAGAGGAATTAATCTCTCGCAAGTTCGAGCTGAAAGGCCGTCAGAAAATTTCCGGCTGAAATGAAGGTTCCGGTTTAAAATCCGGTTCAAGGGAAAGATGTCTCCCATAAAACATTGAAGCTCTCAATATCCGGTTCAAAATCCCGGTTCAAGAAGAATTTATCTCTTGCAAAAAGTTAAAGGTAGCCGAAGAGGACCTAATGCCATGATGCGCGGTTCAAACATGGGTATCCCGCCTTATTGGCCTGTCATACTATTGATCACTTGGGGGCTTGGTCGTATCCGAACCGTAGCTACACCTCTTGATCGGTGCAATGCCACAGCATCACTTGGGGGCTTGGTCGTATCCGAACCATAGCTACACCTCTTGATCGGCGCAATGCCACAGCATCACTTGGGGGCTTGGTCATATCCGAACCATAGCTACACCTCTTGATCGGCGCAATGCCACAGCATCACTTGG
>NC_057814.1:327110270-327129059 GCF_018294505.1 Triticum aestivum | reverse complement strand
CTTCTGTTTATAAAGCGGCGTCCGGTTTACCCCTTGATTCAGCTTCTCAAAGCTTTATGTTACATCACTCGGGGGCTTGGTCGTATCCGAACCATAGCTACACCTCTTGATCAGCGCAATGCCACAGCATCACTTGGGGGCTTGGTCGTATCCGAACCATAGCTACACCTCTTGATCGGCGCAATGCCACAGCATCACTTGGGGGTTTGGTCGTATCCGAACCATAGCTACACCTCTTGATCGGTGCAATGCCACAGCATCACTTGGGGGCTTGGTCGTATCCGAACCATAGCTACACCTCTTGATCGGCGCAATGCCGCAGCATCACTTGGGGGCTTGGTCGTATCCGAACCATAGCTACAGCTCTTGATCGGCGCAATGCCGCAGCATCACTTGGGGGCTTGGTCGTACCCGAACCATAGCTACACCTCTTGATCGGTGCGATGCCACAACATCACTTGGGGCTTGGTCGTATCCGAACCACAGTCACACCTCTTGATCGGCTCAAAGCCACATCAATCCGGGGCCAAAGAGAGTGTTGTAAAACAACATCTCAAACGTAGGCACCCGCTAAGCACATCTCACAATGTTGTTTGGAGATTTTTTGCTATCGAATTTAGGGCCTGGCAGCCCGTGAAAAGCCTCGACTACAACGGTTTTATTTGCCTTTTGCTAAGTTTCTCTTTCTTTTGATAAGATTGATGATGTTTTCAAACCGGTGTTTGTCAACCCGGTTAGGCTGTCAACTACAAGTTGTCAGTACACGATCAAATTATAATCCTAAGACTATCAGCCTGGTCTGGTTTGATTACAAGTCGCCAGTATTATATATGGTTAATCCGGTGTTTATCACAACCCGGCACGGTTTTATCATAAACTGGCACACTATGGAAGGAGTTATCAGTACTCAAGATTGGGGTTATCACCTTTACTACAATAAAGTTGGCCAACCAATGATGTGATTTAATGTCACAGGTATGATATATTTCATATTTGATTATTCTTAAGTGCAGCCTGGTTATCAACCCAGGTTATATGTTGGGCATTATGACCCGTCCGGCGGTAAACCGCCAGGACACTTTAAACTTGTTGTATGCAGAAACAGGTTGAATAAAGCGTGATTATAAATCACTGGCGTTTATTAACCCGGCCTGGCTTTCAACTATAAGTCGCCAGTATGTTGATAAATTATCCGGTGTTTATTAAACCGGCCTGGATTTAAGACGATAAGTCGCTAGTATATGATGAGAAATTATCCGGTGTTTGTTAACCCGGCCTGGCTTTGGACTATAAGTCGCCAGTATATATTTGGATTGCGCCATTGAAATCATGCGCTTATAAATCATTGGGTTATATTATTCAAATAGCCAAACTTGGCTGAATTTTCATTATGATATTGAATGAATAAGGTTTACATACCAGATTATATTATCTTGAATAGCCAACACGGCTGGATTTTTTTTATGGTTATTAGTAACCGGTATTATTGAGGTTTTCAAAGTCGCTTTAGCGCAATGGCTATTATTTTATCAAAGTATATGATTTATTCTACAATGGAAGGAATAGTCCCGAGTCGCTGCAGGCTTACGACCCGGCACATGGGGGATACATTATTCAAAGTTGAGATTATATCAAATATGCAAGTCTCATGTCGCTGTAGGCATGCACCATGACACTTGGGGGCTAATGCAAAGTCATTTTTTTGCTCATCTTATTGAAGACCCGACTCATCATATCATAATGGGCCGACCCCTAGGGGCTACCAATTGCTCCTGTCAACAATTCAAGGTACACAAGTCTTAATCCATTATATTGAAGGCTTATTGCTCAGTTGGTAAAGCACAAAGCTCTTAACCTTGTGGACGTGGGTTCAAGCCCCATGATGGGGGTTACATCATATGATGTTATTTTCAATGAAGTATATATAAAGTCCCAGCTTAATATTATCTTAATGAGCCGGCCCTTGGGGGCTACACATCACTGCTCAAATCTACATGATTATATTTAGAAAGTCCCTGCTCATTATTGCATAATGACCCGGCCCTTGGGGGCTACACTGGTTGAAGTTTTTATGAGCATAAGGCAATTTCAAGTCCCAGGTTGCCGCAAGCAAGACAACCCGGCACTTGGCGGCTACATAATATGGAGTATTCAGTTTTTACTAAGTGACTGGGATAAACAAAATGGATTTCTTCAAAAGTGGCAGTATTTATATTGAAGCAAGTCCTAAGCCATCACTTTGTTCTGCTCAAGAGTTGGGGGCTACAGGTAATATGGATATAAGCGAGAAATATCTTTCAATTTCAGTTTTGAGCAAACCAGATTGACCCGGTGTCTGCAACAATCATGACCCGGCGTTACCAACAATCATGACTCGGCGTCACCATTAACTATGACCCGGCGTCGGCAACAATTATGACCCGGTAACATCAATATTTATAAACCTGCAATTTTGGCAATGATAAACCGGCAAGTTCTACATTTTCAAATCGGCTGATATCAGTTGAATATTTGACGACCAATATTTTTTCAAATCAGAGCATTGAAGGCCGATTCAAATGGATTCTTTATTTACGAAATATCTTGTACAAGCAAATTGATTATGAAGCTGGTCTATTGACTCGGATTTTTCAGAAGGAGGAAATTACAAGGAATTAAGAATGATCAGATGCCGATTTACAAAAATTCTTAACCCGGAGCATAATCTGTCAAATTTGTTCTTGTATTTGTTTTACAGGATCAGTTTAACATGGATAAATCCAAATTAAACTGGGGGCTAATGTCGGGGATATACCCCGTGGCATAAACCGGCCGGAAGTATAACCCGGCCGGACATGGCCATGTACTTGAGACCCGGCTGAGAATTGACGATCCACTGGCGACCCGTTTGGACCTGGCGGTTTACGATTCATTGGTAATCCGGCAGGCGGGTCAGAGGAGCGATAAGACCCGGTGGCCCAACGGGCGGTTCATGAAGGCCGATTCATACTATGGTGGGCCGGTTTACAAGGAAAGGCGTGAGGAATATTTGTCTTACAAAGAGTTAAGACCTGGACTTGTATCCGGTTTGTATTAGAGATAGACTAGTCCTAATCCTAATAGGACTCCACATGTAACCCGCCCCTTCTACATATATAAGGAGGGGCAGGGCTCCCCAAAGAGGGACAAGCAAGAAGAAACAATCTCTAGGGCTAGACACAAAGAGCCGGTTTACGGCGACTCCCTCATGATGATAATGAGACCTGGCCACAAACAACATGTGGGGCTATTACCGGATGATGTTTCCCGGGGCCCGGAGCTGTCTAAATCCTTGTCTTGTGTCTTGATCCGCCCTGCGTCTCTCGTCCCACTCAACCCGTCTCAAGCTACCACATAGATGCGTTGGCCTCGCGACTAAGTCCTGACACTAAGGACATCTGCCGTGACAAAACCACGACACCCTGCCCCCTGCGCCTACAAGTATTTAGCTGTGAGTTGCAAACGCCACACATTATCACAAACTAAAATGAAATGTGAGATTGTTCGATATATAGTATGGTTTAGATTGTTCAATATTTAGTTGTGAGCTGCAAACGCCACATATTATCACAAGTTCAAATACAAATGTGAGATTGTTCAATAGATAGTATGGTTTAGATTGTTCAATATTTAGTTGTGAGTTGCAAACGCCGCGCATTATCACATTATATTATAACATGTCCAAAACCACACCACGTGTATCACCGCTATATTCATGCATGCATAGGTTTATAACACTATGATCTCTTATTCCAATATATGAATCCACTTTCATATCGAATTATGATCTTTGTTAGTCTCTTAAACCCACACAATCCTCTAACCTTTGTAGCTAGAACTAACTTTCTCACGTGCATGCACATGCGCTCCTCACCCTCCCCTCCCTCAGCATTCTATCCATCGCGCACATTTATTTTTTTCTTTAGGTCGTTCTCCCACGGTCTCCACAACTCCTTCTTTCTGACACACCAGTCGATAAACCTCTCTAGCGATGTCTACCTACCACACACACACACACACTTTCCATCTCCTCCCTTCTCTGTCCATGCCACGTGTCTCTCATATGGTCCCACGCTCGTGTAAACTCTCGCCCCTCTTTTCATCGATCTCACAATCGCACACCCCTCCCCCCTATCTAGTAGACCTCTCGCACCACCTCCTAGCTCCATCTCTCTCTCTCTCTCTATCTGTCTGTCTCTCTGGGCCTTATTTGCCTCTAACAAATGGATGTACCCCGACCGATCTCCCACTATACATATAGCTAGCTAGGTCATTTATAACTTGTTTTCCGCACACGCTGATCCCTTCCTTCAACGCACAATAATTGATCTACCGATCTATTTAGGTCTGCTTACCAAACACATGGTCCCTCCTTGGTCATCCATGCATGCCTCCCGACACATCTATCACGCACACGCACACAAAAACACATCCCCACTCTTCTTGATATTGCAGTTGTACCCTCAGTTTGTCTAGTAGGCCTCTCCCACCATCTCCGAGAAGCAACTCCACCACCCCAATGGCACTCTACCTCTCTCTCTCTCTCTCTCTATCTGTGTGTCTGTGTGTGTGCGTCCCAACCTATTTCCCGTCCTTCACTTATGTATGGATGTCGACTGATCTCCCTCAAGACATAGCTAGGTCTCTCATTCTCAACACATATACGAGTTGATCTACCTCTCTAGTTAGGTCTCCGCCTCCCCCCTCCCCCCCCACACACACACCAATACATCGAGCGCTCTGGTCATGTCTCCCTTCGACACACAAATTTGCCCTCTGCCCTGTGACGTTCCGGTAGGTCAGTCACCCTATATCTTTGACGTGCACACACACAATTTCGATGGCTCTCTTCATCGATCTCGCACCCACACACTTGATCCTCTCTTCGAGATACCTATGACCCCTCCCTCTCTTCTCATGGATCGCCCCTCTATATATGATATAGATAGGCCTCTATCTCACACACATTGCATTGTGTCACATTTTTGTTTGAGATATCATCGACACATATCCTCTAGCCTTTGTAGCTAGCACTAACTTCCTCTCGTGCATGCACATGCCCTCCTCGCCCTCCCCCTCCCACAACATTCTATCCATCTCGCACATTCATTATTTTCTTTAGGTCGTTCTCTCACGGTCTCCAAAAATCCTTCTTTCCGACACACAACGATCAATAAACATGTGTAGCGATGTTGGCCTACCACATACACACACACTTTTCATCTCCTCCTTTCTCTGTACATGCCTCATGTCTCTCATACGGTCCACACGCGTGTAAACTCTCGCCTCTCTTTTCATCGATCTCACAATCGCACACTCCTCCCCCCTATCTAGTAGGCCTCTCGCACCACCTCCTGGCTCCATCCCTCTCTGTATATTCGTCTCTCTGGGCCTTATTTGCCTCTATCAAATGGATGTACACCGACCGATCTCCCACTATACATATAGCTAGCTAGGTTGTTTATAACTTATTTTCCCCACGCGTCGATCGATCTACCTCATTAGTTATGTCTCTCCCTTCCTCCGAGACACAACAATTGATCTACCGGTCTAGTTAGGTCTGCTGACCAAACACATATGGTCCCATTCATCATCCATGCATGCCTCCCGACACATTTATCACGCACATGCACACACAAAAACACATCCCCTCTCTTCTTGATATTGTAGTTGTACCCTCACTTTGTCTAGTAGGCCTCTCCCACCTTCTCCGAGAAGCAACTCCACTACCCCTCCTCCACTCTCTCTCTATCTCTCTATGTGTGTATGTGTGTGTCCCAACCTATTTCCCATCCTTCACTTATGTATGGATGTTGACCAATCTCCCTCAAGACAAAGCTAGGTCTCTCCTTATCAACACATATACAAGTCGATCTACCTCTCTAGTTAGGTCTCTGCCTCCCCCGTGTCCCCCCCACACATACACACACACCGATACATCGAGCGCTCTAGTCATGTCTCCCTACCACACACAAACTTGCCCTCTGCCCTCTGACGTTCCGGTAGGTCAGTCGCCCTATATCTTTGACGTGCACACACAATTTCGATGGCTCTCTTCATCGATCTCACACCCACACTTGATCCTCTCTTCGGCTGTACCGATATCTATGACCCCACACTCTCTTCTCGTGGATCACCCCTCTATATAGATATAGATAGGCCTCTATTTCACACAAATTGCATGTGTACTTCTTTGTTTGAGATATCATCAACACAAATTCCCACAAACACATTCAAGAAATCCCCCCATAACGAAAAACACTCACGAACGCACATGCCATCTCTCTAGGTTTGTATATTGTGGCACCCCAGCTCAGAGAAATCGGAACGCCCCTATTCCAGCCCAGAGATCGAGGAGAAGTCTTCTGGAATACGACACTTCTTAGCATAGAACAAATCAGCTCTTTATTACAAGCTATAATGATACAAGGGGATTACATCGGCACGGCGACACGATGCATGCCACGGTTTCTCTATGTAAGCAACAGAACAACACGATGCAGCGGAATAACTCTAGCAGTGGAACAACGACGATGGTGGTGAACTCCGCTCCGCAGGGACTCTGGCTGGAACGCTTATCCTAGCTCGCACGAATGGAAACCACGACAAGCAATCAAGCAATCACGACATGACCTGCAAACTGGCATGACACGCCAGGTCAGTACATTCAAGACAAAAAACAGCATGGAAATTACAGGTTAAGCAGGAATTATCATGAGATCATCAGGATAGCATGGCATGAACAACATGAACATGATACAACTAGAACAATATGAGCATGGCATGCACATATAAATCTGGCGATACTAGCATGCAACATGATGACACTATATGCACCACTTATTCTGCTCGGGTTACCTCATAACCATCACATGCATCACTTACCAACCTCAGACATCATACGATCATCTCAGGATCAAATCAAGCTTGGTATAAACAATACCGTAGTAATCATTAAATGACCACACGGAGCTTGATCTTTACCCATGATTCTTGCACAACATCACGAATATCCAACAACTCGGTATCCTCGATACCACGGTCATCATTCACGGATCACAAACGGAACCACTGTTGGCTCATCGGGTTACCTCGTAACCAAACGGTGATCATTCACGGATGACATAACCAACTTATCTCATTATCGAACTAGGGTTGTTATTAAGCACATTATTATTATTACTGTTGACCCATAGTGTGACCAACTACGAACTTGGCCCTTATCCGTGGGCGCGGCTATCGATAGGTTCAGTACACACTCTGTAGAGGTAGCGCACTTTACCCACACCACAGAAACCATGGCCCCACACTCCCATTCGGGTGGACCAACGGCGCTCCGACGAAACCGTCCTACTGCCATGACACCCTCCCGGCCACTCTGACAAACTCCCTTCTGGGATAAGTCCTGGTTGGCCCCGTGCCTACCAAAGGCACCAACGACCACCGTCGTGGCAAAACAAAAACGGTCCCAAACGGGGACAAGCCGGCTACAACAACTACGGGCACACAAGGCTTATGCCTTCCTACCTAGCCAAGGTAGCGCATAACCTTCCCTCGTTGGAGGCACCGGCGAGAGGCATGACAATAGACCCAGTTAGGACCTTCCCATAAAGTAAATGTGGTTGCATTGGTCAGCTCGATATGGTGGCACCATGACCCAGCCAACAGTTGTTCAAGTTAATTTAATCCGGTTAAACTTGAATGCAAATATGTTGAGCCATGATAAAATAACGTGATGCAATTAGAATGCATTAGCATGATATCAACATAAGCTTGAGGGTACAACATAACTATCCACCATATCAACAATGAATCATATCCAATTGAGCATGGCATAATGACGAGCATGAATATTACAAGTACAACACTACTCATAACATAACATGAACATTAGCATCAACAATAAGTACCATTAAAGAACACATCAATAACATAACCGAGTAAACACTTACCCAATTAACACAAGGAACAATACATATCAACAGTACTCGGTAACCGGCCTTAGTCATGCCCCGAAGAACATGACCAACCCAACATGTACTGCTATCAAGCATGACCAATATGAAAGTAATACTAGCAGGTAGAACATGATAACAAAGTGCAAGAAAACATAGGATGACGGTAATCACTGATCCACAAGCATAACCGAAATAACGACAGCAGTAGAAAAACAAACATACAGTTAATAAAGATTCAAGTTGAAAACCAATGCTACTACATGGCTATCATGCAAATGGTGGTTGGGGCATGCCTGGGAATGAAAAATACACCGGGAAGAAGTGCAGAACGATCGTGGAACAAATCGCCGGAAAAGTTTCTCTCCCGAAGGGGCTGATTAAGTGCAAGGGCAAAATGGTCATTTTCACAATGTCAGATCATAGTGAAAATGAAACCAACAGAAGAGGATCAACGAAACAAAGACATGGGCTTTGAATTCACCTCATTTGGAGTTAGGATCAAAACGTTATAGCCCGACGAAGTTTAGGGACCAATGTGTAAAAAGATTCCTACAAACAGGCCCCTGAGTGAGAAAACAGAAAACGTCTTTACTGGAATACGCCTTCACAACACAGAAAACGTATTTCTAGCCGTAGTTAAATGAAAGTACGCCTTCCCATAAGGAAAACGTATTCTCCACCGAACTAACACCAAAGTACGCTTTCTCCATTAGAAAACGTATTAAGCGAAAGGTGCTTCCACTTATCTGATGTGGACGACGGGGGTCAATGCGTGTGGCTGACGGGTGGGGTCGGGTGAGACACGGGGCCCGCCTGGTTCACGGTCGTCTTCTTCCTCACCCTGCTCCCGCAATGGACACAGGAGGGAGGGGGCGCGATGCAGGGGCGCGGCCGGCGCAGTCCCGGCCAACTCCGGCCATCCCTGGCCAGGGCGAGGCCACCAGCAAGGGCGGCTAGGCCTAGCGCGCCCATCTAGGAGGGAAGCGGCCGCTTGGGATGGAAGGGGAGACGGCGACGGGAGGAGGCAGAGGCGGCGGTGGTCTTCGGGGCACGGCCCAAGAGAGGCTCCGGCAAGGCGGCAAGGGCATGGGGAGAGTCGCCGGAGTGTGGGGAAGACGATGGTGGTGGCTAGAGGTGGAGAAGGGCTCGGATTTGAGTCAATTTAGGCCGAAGCCGAGGCGGACATGGCGCCATGGAAGAGGAATGGGGGGCTCTGGAGCTCGGGTGGGTAGCTAGGGAGGGGTAGTGGAGTGTGGTGAGGGCGATGGTGAGCTCCAGGGGTCTCGGGGCTGGCTATATATATAGCTGGGGTGAAGGCACGGCCTCGGGTGCCGCCGGGAACGTCCGGCCGAGGCTCTGGCGATGGCAGCCATCACGGGGAGGTGTGGGAACGCGACGAGGGAGGAGCGGACGAGCAGCAGAGCGTCATAGAGACGAGCAGAGCTCCGGGACAGGAGGAGGAAGACGCCGCAGCGCAAACAGAGCCGGTAGGCTACAACGCTCCCGTGGGCGCGCGGCGACGAGTGCTGACGGAGGGGCTTAGGAGGGGTAGATGGCTCTAGGAGGACGGTGACGACGCGGTAAACCTGTTAGACATGCTCATGAGCGCGAAGACGACGAGAGGGGGACGGGCCCGAGCAAGAAACCATCCAACTCGCGTCCATGGCATGCCAGAGAGGTGGTGACCACGTGAGCTAGTGACGAGAAGGTGCCAAAGGCTATAAAATTATGTCTAGGGGTTAGTCCTTCCAGGGAAGGTTGCAACTTCGGTGGTAGCTCGGTTAAAAATGCTCTGGTTAAATGGTAAGCAACCTCTGAAGTTTACTGCAGTAACCTTGAACATGCACTAGTGATCCACAGGAACTTGATTGGAGCCAAAGAGTTTGTCTGGGTGATTAGATTAGGAAGGACTATAATCCTGGGGAGTTCGAGTAGATTTGGATCAAGATTTAATATAGTTGCTTAACAACCACACAAACTGGTCCGGAAGCAAAAACAGGAAGAAGCACTCACATGGAGAAACCACTTGAGCTGAAATTTGGTAAAGCTTAGTGATTTCGCCATACTAAGATGCTTTAAAAATTTCATACCAATTGGATTTACCAAAATGGTACTTGCTTCACAAACATCCTTGCTAACCAGAATCTTGGAACAATTTTGGAGAAACATTGGCTAAGTGAAATGGTGCCAAATTTGGTGAAGAGTTGTTATTTGGGTAGGATAACAATCTGGTAATTTCGCAGAATTTATGAAGCAATATAAAATGCACTTGCTTCACAACCTGAAAATATTGCCAGAATCAAAGTTTTGATGCTGTGCTCACATAGATGATTGGATGGGGCTGCAAATGGGTGGAGGGGTTAATATGAGAACATGAAGGATTGTGAAAAAGTTCAACTCATTTGGGTTCCTAGCTAGTACTTCCTTCACAAAGCCTTCTGTCTGAGAGAAACTTTGAAAAATTGCTGAGGAAGATTGGCTAGGCAAATAAAGTTGAATTTTGGCATGAGGCAATTATTTGGACATAAGAGAATGCCCAAAAGGTTTGGGAGCAATCAGGAAAGGATAGGTGGCACTTCCTTCACAGAAAGCCACACTGGACAAAAATGAAGAATAATTATTGGGCAATTATTCTTGGGCTAGGACAGGAAAGTTTGGGTATATTTGAGCAACATATGACCCAAAGGAATTATTTGGGAATTTTTGGATGGACAGAAATATAGGTTGCTTCACAACCTAGGGCAGATAGGGTTATTCCTTTAATAGAAAAAGGAATATTCCCTAGAAAGAGATTTTAGGGTTTGGTCAAGGAGTGAAGTGACATGATTTGGCAAGGTTCTGAGAATGATGAGCCACTTGGGAGAAGTAATGAGGATGATTTCCTAGGTGGCAAGGCCACAGAATCACTCCAAAAAGAAAAACAGAGAAAAAACCAAATAAATCAAAAGAAAAAGAAAAGGGCCAAAATCCAGGCTGTTACAACTCTTACCCCCTTAAAGAAGTCTCGTCCTCGAGATTTAGTTGCTCAGGGAACAATTATGACTTGAGGACACAGTTTCCAACTTGGGTATCCTTTTTTCCTTTAGTTATTGTTCCCCCAAGAATTTCAGATGATTAACTTACCTTGCTCTGGGATGGCTTGCTTCACCTTTCCCCAGATTCTGACGGGTCTTTGCTCATATACCAATTCCTTTTTACTAACGTTGATTCTCCATACCTATGGTCATATCCAATGGATCTGAGCATAAATTTTGTTTTGGTCATGAAAACCTTTTTACTTCTGTCATGGGGTTGCTTCAAATAAATGCAGGCCTTCTGGTTTGAATAAATGTTGAGAATTAATCATGGCCATCTCCTGACGGGATTTGACTGCTCATAAGTGGTACTGATTTATTTTGATTTATTCCTTTGGCTCGAGCATGAGATATGTACCAAAGATTCGACTGCCTTTTGTCGTGAGCAATATAACGGTGTATGGAGTTATAGTTGTGTCATACCTCAAATATTTACATCTTGAGACTGGCCCGACAGGGGGCTGATGCACAAGTACTTTTTCCTGACAGACTGACCGGGTACTTGATACCGTCGGTGAGTATACTGGGTCCGAGCTGATTGTTCGGCTTTTGATTTTCTCATTTTGTTGGTATACCCATTTGGATTTTCCACACTAACCATTTCAAGCGGGTCAGCGGGATATGAAATCCTTGTAAAACAGATTAGGCCTCTGAGGGTATGCCTTTGTGGATCCATATGGAATTACGGCCTCCAACTGATTTGGGTATCCGGACCCTGATGGTCGTGCAAAAATCATCAAACTTTTGTTGTCAGTCTCACCCTTTAACGGTCATGATTTTCTTTGTTAGGATACCTTACTAAAATAACTTGGCCACACCTGTCCTTGATTCTTCGTATGACCAGGGACGTGATTAGTGCAATATTTTTGACATTATTCCTTGTGCCTATTTTCTGACCTAGGTTCGCAACATATGACATATACCGGGGTTTGTAGCTGTACGGAGCTCATTGCTGGGGCCAATCATACAAGAAGGTGACAAGGTTTTAGGACATGTCCTTGTCAGTTGCGGGAATAATGACCTTGATAACCATTGTCAAGACTGTTGATTATGTGATGTCATCCCCAGATCTTGTTGATTCTTATAACTCATGAGATGTATATGTGCTTATTTTCCTTTGCCTGACTCGTGAGGTTGTGGGATTCTTACTTTCCTTAGGTACATCTACTGGATCCTTGCCGCATCTCGTATGAGTGACTGATATGACTGGGGATGCATGCTCACCATATATAAGAAGCATATGCGACCAAACACTTAATTCTTGAAGAAGACACATGCCCTGACTGGTTTGTGCTTCCGACAAAAATGCTGTGAGTCTGATTCTTGAGCGGTACTGCCATACATTGGCAACTCATCATATACCCTCTGAGAACGGTACATAGTATTGTACTGACGGGGGCTGAGTGGCTTACGAGAGAAGCCATCCGAGTAGCTTGCTGAGGAAGACTTGTTAACTGCTCAAATCTTTTGTCTGGGTATCGTGCGGAAGAAGGCTCTATAGCTTACACACGAAAACTGGTCTGATTATTGTGCTGGAGAAGCTTGTGTTCCGTACTTGAGAAGCTTCTCCTCGTGTTTGCTTGTTGAGAAAAAAATTCATTTTCGTCCGTCAGAAGCTTTTACCGAGGTATCTTGCTGAGAAAGACCGGGTATCTTCGACTGGAAATGGTTCACATATCATGCTAAGGAAAATTGAGGAGCCTTGCATCATAAATTTCTTCCGATAACATGTGGAAGAAGACTGAGTTTCTTACATTCAAAGCTTCATACTAATATGCAGACTGAAATCTACACCCATGCCCATACTATTCTGTGGCTGATTATTTGCATGAGAAAATTTGTTTGACTAGCTTCCTTTAGCATATCACATTCTGACCTTATTTCGGATGATAACATATTTCAAGCATCATGCATTGCTGAGGCAAAATTTTGTATATGATCCATACCTTTGACTGAAAATATACCGCCGATCTGGTACCTGACTTGCCTTGCTGCTGACTTGATCATTACTGCTGTGAGGATTTTGTACTGATGTAGACTTGAGTTATCAGTACTGTTGTGAGGAGTGCACACTAATGCAAAAATGATTATCTGCCTCAAAATCAGATATTCCCCCTGTTACTGCAGTCGGCTGAAAATTCCATTCTGTTTAGCTGAGTTTCCAAATATTTGAACTCTTTATTACTTCTTCGAGTCCTGTGTCAGTTGATGAGCAACTCTTTATAGGGGGGAAATAATGTAACACCGGGGCCCAAAAAGAAAGAAGCAAAAGAAAAATCAACTAAACAAAAGCACACACAACAATCAATACACACTCAAACAAAGTCACATAGTACTGCTTGTCACACAATATGCATGCCTACTTAAGCACACAAATCTCACGGGATCTCCGGTTCTACGATCTAGCATGCTGTGACGATGTGCACGAGGACAAATAAATGTGTGGAAGAATTGGTGTAAACATCGCTACACCAAGTGCTAGCTTAGCCAGGTAGCAACCTGGACTAGCTCCGAGGCGAGGACGCACTCGGTAATCATGTAGTGGGACGCGAAGGTCGCAACCACATTATTATCAAGTAGACGGAAAAAGATCTGTACTCGTCCAAGAAATAGGATAGCGGGGGAAAAACTGAGGCTGTTGACAATGCCCTTTCTTGATAACTAAGATCATTAAGCGTTGCCAAGATGACAAAATGAAAGAGCGATTCGGGATAGAAGCATGTCCATCACCTAAACGATAGGCGGGGCTGAAAGGAGGATATCAGCGAGATACCTGAGCACCATTTTTTAAAAACAGTGTCGGGATCACTTGGCATCACCCTGTTGGGACAGAAATGACACCAAACATTGAAGAACGGTGAAGAAAACAAAACTGGAGAAACGCAAAGCCTGAGCTGTAGTGGATCCGAACCGATACCAGCTACACTCACCAGATAAACCATTAGCAACAACTACTAAGGCTATATGCATGCTATGCAACAAAAAAATGCAGCAACCAAATGCCATAAACAAGCCGGACTTTAAACTACTGATTTCTACCGATTTCTACCGCTCGCGCTGACTAGGGCGTCCTACAGCCAGACCTGCTTTGATATAAAGCCTGTGGCACCCGGCTCAGAGAAACCGGAACGCCCCGTATTCCAGCCGAGAGATCGAGGAGAAGTCTTCTGGAATACGGCACTGCTCAGCATAGAACAAATCAGCTCTTTATTACAAGCTATAATGATACAAGGGGATTACATCGGCACGGCGACACGACGCCTGCCACGGTTGCTCTATGTAAGCAGCAGAACAACATGATGCAGCGGAATAACTCTAGCAGCGGAACAACGACGACGGTGGTGAACTTCACTCCGCAGGGACTCTGGCTGGAACGCTTATCCTAGCTTGCACGAACGGAAACCACGACAAGCAATCACGGCATGACCTGCAAACTAGCATGACACGCCAGGTCAGTACATTGAATGTACTTGCAAGCTCACAATAACCAGAAGCATTCAAGACAAACAACAGCATGGCAATTACAGGTTAAGCAGGAATTATCATGAGATCATCAGGATAGCATGGCATGAACAACATGAACATGATACAGCTAGAACAATATGAGCATGGCATGAACATATAAATCTGATGATACTAGCATGCAACATGATGACACTATATGCACCACTTATTCTACTCGGGTTACTTCGTAACCATCACATGTATCACATACTAACCTCAGACATCATACGATCATCTCATGATCAAATCAAGCTTGGTATAAACAATACCGTAGTAATCATTAAATGACCACAAGGAGCTTGATCTTTACCCATGATTCTCGCACAACATCACGAATATCCAACAACTCGGTATCCTCGATACCACGGTGATCATTCACGGATCACAAACGGAACCACCCTTGGCTCAACGGGTTACCTCGTAACCAAACGGTGATCATTCACGGATCACATAACCAACTTATCTCATCATCGAATCAGGGTTGTTATTAAGCACATTATTATTATTACTGTTGACCCATAGTGTGACCAACTATGAACTGGGCCCTTATCCGCGGGCGCGGCTATCGCTAGGTTTAGTATACACTCTGCAGAGGTAGTGCACTTTACCCACACCACAGAACCCATGGCCTCACACTCCCATTTGGGTGGACCAACGGCGTTCCGACAAAACCGTCCTACTACCATGACACCCTCCCAGCCACTCCGACAAACTCCCTCCTAGGATAAATTCTGGGTGGCCCCGTGCCTACCAAAGGTACCGACGGCCACCGTCGTGGCAAAACAATAACGGTCCCAAACGGGGAAAAGCCGGCTACAACACCTATGGGCACACAAGGCTTATGCCGTCCTACCTGGCCAAGGTAGCGCCCGCGCATAACCTTCCCTCGTTGGAGGCACCGGCGAGAGGCATGACAATAGACCCAGTTAGGACCTTCCCATAAAGTAAATGTGGTTGCACTAGTCAGCTCGATATGGTGGCACCATGACTCAGCCAACAATTGTTCAAGTTAATTTAATCCGGTTAAACTTCAATGCAAATATGCTGAGCCATGATAAAATAACATTATGCAATTACAATGCATTAGCATGATATCAACATAAGCATGAGGGTAGAACATAACTATCCACCATATCAACAATGAATCATATCCAACTGAGCATGGCATAATGACGAGCATGAATATTACAAGTACAACACTAGTCATAGCATAAAATGACCATTAGCATCAACAATAAGTACCATGCAAGAACACATCAATAACATAACCGAGTAAACACTTAACAACCTAACACAAGGAACAATACATATCAACGGTACTTGGTAACCGACGTTAGTCATGCCCCGAAGAACATGACCAACCCAACATGTACTGCTATCAAGCATGACCAATATGAAAGTAATGCTAGCAGGTAGAACATGATAACAAAGTGCAAGAAAACATAGCATGACGGTAATCACTAATCCACAAGCCTAACCGAAATAACGACAACAGTTGCAAAACAAACAAACAGTTATTAAAGATTCAAGTTGAAAACCAATGCTACTGCATGGCTATCATGCAAATGGTGGTTGTGTCTTGCGTGGGAATGAAGAATGCACCGGGGAGAAGTGCGGAACGATCGTGGAACAAATCGCCAGAAAAGTTTCTCTCCCGAAGAGGCTGATTAAGCGCAAGGGAAAACTGGTCATTTTCACAGTGTCAAACCATAGAGAAAATGAAACCAACAGAATAGGCTCGACGAAACAAAGACATGGGCTTTGGATTGACCTCATTTGGAGTTAGGATCAAAAAGTTATAGCCCGACGAAGTTCAGGGACCAATCTGTAAAAAGATTCCTACAAACAGGCCCCTGAGTGAGAAAACAGAAAACGTCTTTACTGGAATATGCCTTCACAGCAGAGAAAACATATTTCTAGCCGTAGTTAAATGAAAGTACGCCTTCCCATAAGGAAAACACATTCTCCACCGAACTAAGACCAAAGTACGCTTTCTCCAACAGAAAACGTATTAAGCGAAAGGTGCTTCCACTTATCTGACGTGGACGTCGGGGGGTCAACGCGTGTGGCTGACGGGTGGGGTCGGGTGAGACGCGGGGCCCGCCTGGCTCACGGTCGTCTTCTTCCTCACCCTACTCCCGCACGGGACAGAGGAGGCAAGGGGGCGTGATGCAGGGGCGCGGCCGGCGCAGTCCCGGCCAACTCCGGCCATCCCTGGCCAGGGTGAGGCCACCGGCGGGGGCGGCTGGGCCTGGCGCGCCCATCCAGGAGGGAAGCGGCCGCCGGGGATGGAAGAGGAGACATCGACGGGAGGAGTCAGAGGCGGAGGTGGTCTTCGGGGCACGACCTAAGAGAGGCTCCGGCGAGGGGGCAAGGGCACGGGGAGAGTCGCCGGAGTGTGGGGAAGATGACGGTGGTGGCTAGAGGTGGAGGAGGGCTCGGCTTTGGGTCAATTTAGGCCGAAGCCGAGGCGGACATGGCGGCCATGGAAGAGGAATTGGGGGCTCTGGAGTCGGGTGAGTAGCTAGGGAGGGGTAGTGGAGTGTGGTGAGGGCGATGGTGAGCTCCAGGGGTCTCGTGGCTGGCTATATATATAGCCGGGGCGAAGGCACGGCCTCGGGTGCCGCCGGGCACGTCCGGCCGAGGCTCTGGCGACAGCAGCGATCACAGGGAGGCGCGGGAACGCGACGGGCAGCAGAGCATCACAGAGACGAGCAGAGCTTGGGGACAAGAGGAGGAAGACGCCGCAACGCGAACAGAGCCGGTCGGCTACAGCGCTCCGTGGGTGCGCGGCGACGAGCGTTGACGGAGGGGCTTACGGAGGGGAGATGGCTCCAGGAGGACGGTGACGACGCGGTAAAACAATTAGAGATGCTCATGAGCGCGAAGACGACGAGAGGGGGAGGGGCCCGAGCAAGAAACCATCCAGCTCGCGTCCATGGCATGCCAGAGAGGTGGTGACCGCGTGAGTTGGTGAGGAGAAGGTGCCAAAGGCTATAAAATTATGTTTAGGGGTTAGTCCTTCAAGGGAAGGTTGCAACTGCGATGGTAGCTCGATTAAAAATGCTCTGGTTAAATGGTAAGCAACCTCTGAAGTTTACTGCAGTAAACTTGAACGTGCACTGGTGATCCACAGGAACTTGATTGGAGCCAAAGACTTTGTCTGGGGTGATTAGATTAGGAAGGACAATAATCCTGGAGAGTTCGAGTAGATTTGGATCAAGATTTAATATAGTTGCTTAACAACCACATAAACTGGTCCAGAAGCAAAAACAGGAAGATTCACTCACATGGAGAAGCCACTTGAGCTGAAATTTGGTAAAGCTTAGTGATTTGGCCATACTAAGATGCTATAAAAATTTCATACCAATTGGATTTACCAAAATGGTACTTGCTTCACAAACATCCTTGCTGACCAGAATCTTGGAATAATTTTGGAGAAATATTGGCTAAGTGAAATGGTGCCAAATTTGGTGGAGAGATGTTATTTGGGTAGGATAACAATCTGGTAATTTCCCAGACTTTATGAAGCAATATAAAATGCACTTGCTTCACAACCTGAAAATATTGACAGAATCAAAGTTTTGATGCTGTGCTCATATAGATGATTGGATGGGCTGCAAATGGGTGGAGGGGTTAATATGAGCACATGAAGGAGTGTGAAAAAGTTCAACTCATTTGGGTACTCCTAGCTAGTACTTCCTTCACAAAGCCTTCTGTCTGACAGAAACTTTGAAAAATTGCTGAGGAAGATTGGCTAGGCAAATAAAGTTGAATTTTGGCATCAGGCAATTATTTGGACATAAGAGAATGCCCAAAAGGTTTCGGAGCAATCAAGAAAGGATAGGTGGCACTTCCTTCACATAAAGCCACACTGGACAAAAATGAAGAATAATTATTGGGGAATTATTCTTGGGCTAGGACAGGAAAGTTTGGGTATATTTGAGCAACATATGACCCAAAGGAATTATTTGGGAATTTTTGGATGGACAGAAATATAGGTTGCTTCTCAACCTAGGGCAGATAGGGTTATTCCTTTAATAGAAAAAGAAATATTCCCTAGAAAAAGATTTTAGGGTTTGGTCAAGGAGTGAAGTGACATGATCTTGGCAAGGTTATGAGAATGATGAGCCACTTGGGAGAAGAAATTAGGATGATTTCCCAGGTGGCAAGGCCAGAGAACCACTGCAAAAAGAAAAACAGAGGAAAAACCTAATAAATCAAAAGAAAAAGAA